>NC_062524.1:15138109-15243109 GCF_022655615.1 Tachysurus fulvidraco | reverse complement strand
GGTTTCAGTCTTGAGGTTTTATTCTCTGTTTCACACACGGCTGTAATAAACTGTGTGTGGATGTTTTGTCAGAACCATGGCAACGTGGGGCGGCTCCACGCAGTGTCCACTGGGTGAGGAGGAGGATGAAGAAGAAGAAGATGATTACCAATCTGAGATTGGTGCGCAAGAAGATGAGGATGAAGAAGAGGGAGCAGAGTCGAGCTCCACTGATGAACCACACTCATACTCTAACAGGAAGCCCAGCAGCAGTGGCAAGAACAGGGACAGGTGTGTGTACATACACATATACACACACACACACACGCACACGCTTTTCAAAGTGTTTTTTGCCTGCTGATTGTTTTGTGTGTTTTAAACAATGAGACACTCTGTTCACTGATAGTGTAAAGCGTTCATCTCCACGTTGCACTCAGCCTTGTACCAATCCCAGAGGGGCAAAGAGGCAGGAAAACCTGCGCTGGGCTGCTGACCTGTCAGTCACAGAGAGTGCTACACACACACAGACACACTGGCAGGAGCAGACCACACACCTGCAGAGACAGCTGGACTTCAGCACAGCCATGTGTCAGATGCTGCTGCAGGACCAGCAGGTACACACACACACACACACACACACACACACACACACACACAAGATTTACATTCAGCTGGAAAGATTTTGTGGCTTGGTGTTTGTGTGTTTTTTTTTTTTTTTTTCCACGCTCTTAAAAATGTTCTCTTTCCCTTTGTGTCTGTTTGTGAAGACTCTTTCATGCATGTTGCAGTCCATGTTGACGACACCGTGTAACATGTTGCCAAATAACCTGGGTGCACCGCAGGTTCCCATCATCATGCACCAGCTCAACCACTGTTACACACAACTCGCCTGGCAACAGAACAACATCAATAGGTTTAAACACATTCATACACAGTCCAGTCCACACCTTGTTCAGTGGAGCATTCAGGCTGCTCCTCCTTCATTGTAACTGATGGCTGATTATCTTGTGCAGGTTGAAGCAAACACTCAATGACCTCCTTCGACAGCAAGAGCAGCCATCCTCGGGGCAACAGCAGCATCAGAACACTGGGCAGGATTCAGTCTCACCCTCACCATTCCTACCCTTCCCTCCTATCAACACGCTTAACATGAACAACTTTTCCCCTCTCATCACCGGTCAGTAACACACACAAACTGACACTGTATTCTTTACTAAAGATTTGCTTCTTAATGTCGAGAGAAGAACTGGTGAAGATCCTGACAACACAAATACGTTATGATGTGTGATTACAGCTGGTTACAGCAGGAGCTTTGTTTAGATCGGTTGGATTGACATTAAGGGAAATGGCTGTCTGACTGCTTACAGTGACGTAACAGTTTGGTTATTGGGACTGTGTTTAGTTGGTCAATAGCATTCTCCCTTTATCTTGTCATTTTTTAGGCTTTAATCTCTCTCCCATGTTCCCACCTATGGACTCAGAGGTGCAGCAGGCATCAGGAGCTCAGGCCAGCTCAGATCAGCAACCCGACCCCAACATGTCCCTAAAAACAGAGTACATGAGCTTCCCACCTCCGCTACAGAGGACCCCCCTTAACAACGCACATACACGGTACTTAGTGTCTATGAAATCTCTGATTTACTCACAAAGATTTCCTTTAATAACACGCTTCCTTCTCTCTGTATTACTTGTCTCTCTCAGCTCACAAGATGACTCTAAAAACTCCAGCTGGCTGAACTCCTCCCTGAACAGGTCATGTGACAAACAAGGCAGTGACCGAGGGCGGTCGGACTCCCATGATTCCCTGAGCAGCGTGCCTGACCGTATCGACCCCTCCACCATCACAAAGAGCTTCAGACCTGGACGCAAAGCCTCTGCTCAGGCCAGCCTTGCATCCAGAGACAAAACACCAAAGAACCGACGCTGGAGGGCCAAGAACCACAACAACACTGGTGAGGATCAGATAAAACACTCAAACACCATCAAAATATAAATGTTTAACATGAATGTGTTTTGTACTTGTGTTTCTTCCTTAAAAATGTTTTGTATTTAAATAAACTCAGTGTTTCTGAAGGTTCACTCTCCTCCCGAACAGGTTTGGACAGTGACAGTGTTTCGAGTGCCTCAGAGCTTAATCATGAGCAGGAAAAGGGGAGGGAGAGAGGACGAGAGCGCTCGGCTCAGCCAAGGCCGCGAGATTCAAACCAGAGCCTCCTGGATAAACTTACCCAGGAGAAACTGGACAGCAAGACCAAGAAGCACAATGACCTCTCCTCAGGTCCGTCTACACTTCGGCTGTTCTCTTCGGCTGTTTTTTACACATCGCTGGGAGATGCTGAGCAGCTGCCAAGATTTAAATCACAGAATTTAGATAAATACACTGTTCTGTATCATTGTGTTATTCATCCCGAGCCAGTTTACATTATTTTCCCCACCTTTTTCCGTTGTGTGTGTTTGTGTGTATGCTTCATTTTTGGTTTTTAATGTGTCTCACAGCAGCGTATGCATGGAGAACCCCCTTTCTCTCTAACCAAATTGCATGCACCGAAGCTCCAGGTAAACTAAACCCCGCTTTCTGCTATTAGCTCATTTTTTTTGCAATATGGCACTTTACATGCACTTAACATCATTCATTCATGGCTTAATACTGTGTAACAATGTAGAGTAATTCTTTGTTGTGGATTTAAAGGCCTTGAGACTGAAGGGCAAAGACACCGGGCCTCCTTCACTAAAATAAATTATAGAAGAATTTTCTTGGTTTAATTCCTTTATCACACTTCTTTCAACATTAGATGGTTGACCGTGTGTGTGTGTGTCTAGATGGCAGCAGTGACTTCTCCCTGTTTGAGGCTCTGAGGGAGACGATCTACTCAGAAGTGGCCACTCTGATCTCACAGAACGAGTCTCGTCCACACTTCCTCATTGAGCTCTTCCATGAGCTGCAGCTTCTCAACACGGACTACCTTCGCCAGAGGGCACTCTTCTCACTTCAGGTGTGTGTGTGTCTGTGTGTGTGAAGTGGTTGCTGTTTAGAACATTGACTGAGAATGTGTGTAATAGTTTTAAATGGTGTTATGAACTTTTTCTTCTTTAGGACATTGTAACCAGGCACCTGACTGAGAAGAGTGTTGCAGAGGAGCCGGGGTCACAGTCTGAGCTCACTCCTAGTGAGAGTCTTGTTACTACAGACAATGTGAGCTATACACACACACACACGCATGCACACACACACACACTCACATCACACACACACACACACACACTCACATCACACACACACACACACACACACACACACAGACGGTGAAGCTCTCACTTATCTCACTTACTTCTCATATTTATTTTGTTTTTTTTTTGTTGCTTCAGTAAGATACATTTATTTTAAATCCTCTGTGTGATGTCATTCAGGACGTATCTGAGAAAGACATGAGGGTGAAAATCCGCTCTCGAAGAAAGAGAGCTGTGGAGGGAGATTCTGTGGACAGTGAGAGCTTGTTGTCCATGTCCTCGAACCTGGAGCCATTTGCCAGCGATGACCTGGGTAAGCACGCTGCAGCTCTGACTTTCTTAGTTAAATTAACTGGTAGATTATTTGTGTGATTTAATCACTGTGTGGTGTAAAGATCCACAGTTTAGTGAATAGAACAAAATACAATGAACACAGTTCACATATGTATTAACATATAATAATAATAATAATAAACATCAGGAGTAACTAATTATAAGTCATTGGGGGAGGTGATGCTGGTTCATGGGGGTGTGTGTGCTGCTTTGGGTTTGTCCTGCTTTAATCTTCACCTCATTTTTCTTTTTCTTTTTTTCTTTTCATTTTTTATCAGAAAATTTACTCATAATTCTTGTTCTCTTCTTGTTTTTTCTTTTTCCCCATTCCTTTAAATCTCTCTCTCTCTCTCGTTATATGTAGGTAACACAGTGATTCATTTAGATAAAGCTCTGGTGAGAATGCGGGAGTTTGAGCGTATGAAACTAAAGGCTGGGTTTCCTCCTCCTCCTCCACTTCCTCCTCCTCCTCCTGCTCCTGCTTCTGCTGCTGCCACTGCTTCTGTGTCTACGGGACCCCCTGTCTCTAATTCTGAGCTCTCAGCTGTTACTGCTGCTGCTGCCACTGGTGCTGGTGGTCATCCATCTGCTAATGAAGGTACTGCAGCGTGTACACCCTTCATCCACACGCAATACCGTCCTCAACACTCAGGGCTTAGGCGGACACACTGACCTCTGGGACTGAGAATATTTCATCCAAGTCAGACATCAGATGGAGTTTTTATAGTATGATTATTATATTAAAAGCTTTTGAGTTGATTTGCTTGCTAATTGTGTGTGTGTGTGTGTGTAGGTCAGGACATGCGCTGCCCTCAGATTGACACACAGCAGTTGGATAGACAGATCAAAGCCATCATGACAGAAGTCATCCCCTTCCTGAAGGTAAGAGCACTTCCTGTAGAGAATTTAACATGAGTTCAGGTTTACCACATTTAGTATGAGTAATGCACACCAAATGTAATACCATAAACGCTAATGTGTGTGTCTGTGTATGTGACAGGAGCACATGGGTGAGGTTTGTTCTCCACGTATTCTGACGTTAGTTAGGCGCATGGTCCTGACACTGATTCAGCAAAACGATGACAGTCGAGAGTTCATGCGATTCTTCCACAAACAACTAGGAGGAATCCTACAGGTACACAAACCATTCTGTCCTGGGTTCATGTTTAAACAGTTACTATTACTAGTACATCAGGTAGTACATTATTGATGTTTATCTTGTGTGTGTGTGTGTGTGTACACAGGAGTCCCTGAGTAAGTTTGTCGGCCGAACGCTGCAGGACTGTGGTGAGGATCTGCTGGTGGACGTCTCTGAGATCCTCTTTAATGAACTTGCCTTTTTCAGGCTCATGCAAGACCTTGACCAGAACAAACACCGCCCTAAGAGACATACACAGACCACGCCCACTAAGCACACCCCCCCCAATGAGGTACTGTGCGTGTGTTTACTGGAAATATATTTATTTTATAAATAATATAAAATACATGTTTAATGTGTTATTAGAAATGTTTTTATATTGTGCTATCTAGTGATTGAATTTTTCCTGATAATGGCACTAAGTCAGGTTTGTTTTTGTCCATTAGGGGAAGAAGTGTGAAGGAGAAAAGACCTTCTCACCTTCTTATTTTGATGAGGATAAAGTGAGTCGGCGCTGAACTCTAATGGCTCTTTGTGAATTATTATTGTGTTCTAATGAGCTCTCGCTGTCACTTGTGTTTTATACGTAACGTTTGTGTGTGTTAATGTTGTAGGACAGGGACGAGACGGAGCAGGGAAGGACAAGTCTCTGTCTCAACGGAGAGAGAGAACAAACAGATGAAAAACTGAGCAGGGACGTCTCGGAGGAGGAAGACGAAGAGGAAGGAGACGGACTGCCACTGTCTATAAGTGCGTTTATCTGACACGGCCTCATCCACCGATTTGTGTTCAAGATTAAAAAGAAATTAATTACAGTATTTTCTGCACCATAAGGTGCACCGGATCATAAGGCGCAGTCTCAATTACGGGGTCTATTTCTGTACTTAACCCATACATAAAGCGCGCCGTATTATAAGGCGCATGCAAAAACATACGCTCTACAAAAAAGGTAACAAGCAAAACAGTGAGTTTAGTTGAACTTTATTCTACTATTTAACAACATACACATTATTTTTTAATCAATCTTCTCCCACAAATCCATCAAAGTCCTCATCTACTGTGTCTTCTTAACTTGGAGCAGTTCATTTTCTTGCTTCCTCCATTTCCGAACCATAGAGTCATTGATGTTGAATTATTTCACAGCTGCTCTATTCCCATTTACAACTGTGTAACTGATAGCCTGTAGTTTGAATTGTGCCTCATAAGTGTCAAATTTTTATTGGCGGATGGCAAACCAACTTAAGGTGCATTTACCGCCACCTACTGGACTGGAGTGTGGAGCGCATAATGGTTAGGAAGAAACAAATGTTGTTTTGCAACATACCGGTAGTTATACCTACCAGAGGCGTGGCATTGCTGCCAGCGTACGTAGTGTATGTATTACGTCCCTGTGTCAGGGGGAAACGGTCCGACAGTCAATCAAGCGGAGTGCTTACCAAATTCGCACAACAACTTTTTTACAGATTTTGGAACTCGGTGCACACATAAGGCGCAACGGATTATTAGGCGCACGGCCGATTTTTTGAGAAAATTTAAGGCTCTTAGGTGTGCCTTATAGTGCGGAAAATACTGTAACCAGAACATTTGTCTCTGGTCATTTGATCTCTTAGTGTTGTTTGCTTAGTGATACTTCATTTCCTGTGCCTGTATGTCTTAAGGCTTGTCCAAAGCAGAGACACAGGCACTGAATAACTACGGCAGCGGTGAGGATGAGAATGAGGTCGAGGAGGTTGAGGAGTTTGAGGCTGGATCTGTAGAAGTTCAGACATCCCTGCAGGACTCAGACAACACCGCTGAACCCTCACAGGTGTGTGTGTAATTTATAAATGTGCACAACTTCGTACTATACTTCCACATTGGAGTCTATAGAAAGCTTTTTACACTTTTTAGGATTTATTTTCATGCAAGAAATTTAGCAGACTGTTTAAAGTCTCCTGTATTTTCACATCACTTTCGGTTTCCACCATTCGAGCTGTAAATAAACAGCTTTTCTCTTTTGTTCAGCCATCATTTCTCCGATTTTGGTGGTTTATTTTGGCACTGAACTGAATGTGAGGCTGAATCTCAGCATTTATGTATAGATACAAGAATTGCCGCACATGTTCACCAACGTGACCTGCAGTTAACAAATAAGATTCGACCCAATATTTTAATTTTATATATTGTTTATTTCCTTAGGAACAAGCCACAGTGGTCCCAATGATTTCTGGTCTATAGACTGGGGCCTGAATGTTCTTGTCCCTGCTTAATAGCTGCTTGTATTATTTATGTTTTCTTTATTTTGACTCTATTAAAATATCAGAGCTTCTCCAAGTGTTTCCTCCTCCTTTGAATGCTGGAGTAATGTCTCACTGAACGCATAATCGTGTTGATTTCCTGTTGTCATGGTGATGGTTCCCATCCTCAGTCTCTTGTTTGATTGTTTAAGGTTCTTGTGGTTCCTGCTTGAGACAGGTCTTGTTTATGAGTATTATATTCAATGTAAAACTTTGTGTTGCAGTGTAACAGAGTTTTACTGAATGTAGCTGCACAGGAGACCAAGTCAGACCACGAGAGCACTGAAAGTACTGAAGGTGTGTGTGTGTTTTCTAAACGTCTTTCCTTTTATCCACACTACATGTGTAATATTATATTTACTATACTGTGAGACTAACCATGAGCCACTTCCTGTTATAATTCAGTGCTCTGTACACCTGCAGTGAAGAGCTCTAATTCAGAGTTTATGGAGTTGATGGAGGACGAGCGAGATGCTGGAGCTGAGCACACACAGAGCAAGGACGAGTCTGCTGTCTCCGTCACTCTGCCTTCAGATGAAAGTCCTCATGACTCCACCACAGCAAGCCCTCAGACTGACTCGCCCGTTCTAGTTAACGCAGATGTATGGATGCGCACACACACACGCACACACACGCACTCCGCTAGCCACTGACTGTGCTTTAATTATATTGTACATTATGGGTGAAGGTGCGTGTGTCTGTGTGTTTATCTCTCAGGAGGTCGGGTCTGGAAACACTAGTCAGAAATCTGATGAGGAGGATTTCGTCAAGGTTGAAGACGTCCCGATGCAGCTGGCGGTGATGTGTGAGGTGTGTGTGGTTTAAAAAAATCCTGCTTACTGCACTTCTGTGTAAATAAAGAAATAATATTGATGTGTGTGTGTGTGTCTCTGTGTGTGTGTGTGTCTCTGTGTGTGTGTGTGTCTCTGTGTGTGTGTGTGTCTCTGTGTGTGTGTGTGTCTCTGTGTGTGTGTGTGTGTTTCTGTGTGTGTGTGTGTTTCTGTGTGTGTGTGTGTCTCTGTGTGTGTGTGTGTGTCTCTGTGTGTGTGTCTCTGTGTGTGTGTGTCTCTGTGTGTGTGTGTGTGTGTGTCTGTGTGTGTGTGTGTGTCTCTTTGTGTGTGTGTGTGTGTAGGAGGAGCTGTGTAAGCAGATCTTAGAGGAACAGAGGAACAATAATCTGACCAGTGAGATCCTGAACGGAAACACAGAGGAGCAGAATGGACTTGTAGGCAATGCAGAAGCACTCAAAGAGCCTGGTATCCCTACACAACCCTACACAACTCCACACAACTCCTCTACACACACACACACACACACACACACACCTTGTGTGGTACAATTTTCTAACCCAGGCCTGTTTTACTGTGTTGTTTCTGTAGAAACCATTGGAGCCCAGAGCGCATGAAGATTTAATCACGACATCCTGACACTACAGCATCCTGTTTATCTTACTGTACATTTATTTTATATTGAAGTGATTTTAAATCGCAACGAATAAGTAATTACATCACTCACGTGTGCAACTCGCGTGTTCCTGTCCAGCCTGAGCCTCACTGACGTCTCAGTGCTGTTTATTTATCTGCAGTTAACCTGAAGGTTTGTTTGAGATGAAACTGTAAATCGACGCCTGTCTGCTTCTTAAAGCTGAGCCTCACACTGGAAACTTTCAGCGACGTATTTGCTGTTTTTCAATTCGTTCGTCGTTTCTCTCTCTCTCTCGCCTTCCGAAAGGTCTCCTCTTCCTCCTTATGCACTTTGTGGCCCAGAAACAGATTAGAGGTTAAAGTATCTCACAAATTGGGTATTTGACATCATCAGCTAATTTAAGACGCTTCATTAGGGGCGGAATCGTGAGTGTTGATTTCCTCCTTTCTTTCCTCCCTCCACCAGGGTGTCTTTCTGCCTTAATGTCTTCTTTTAATGCTTTTTCCCGGTTTTCCTCATTTTAGCTTTTAATTTTTCCCTCGGTTTAAATGCTCGGTACTCGGAATCTGTTTTTGTCGGGTTTAAAAATGTTAGTGTTGGTTTTAAGATGTTAACAAATAAAACAAATTTTTACTTTCTCCCTTAAAATCTTGTTACAGGTGCCTTTATTTGTGTCTTATCTTCACTGCTCTTGTCATCTTCTGGGGTTTATTATAACTCAGAAATTCCCCTAGAAAGGAACACAAACATCTGCATTTCACGTAATTTAAAGCACAAATAAATAAATAAGTAAAGAGCCGAACTCTTCAAAAAGAGGTGTCGAGGAAATCTATAACTATCAAGTCAAATATATAAATATGGAGTTGAATTGGTCCAATAAGAATAAAATGCAGTAACATCTAATGACGCTGTTGTGCTTTTACTTTGATTAATGTAAACGTTTTCCTTCAGCAGTAGGTCAATGTGTTAGAGAAAGATCCACACACTAACATCTGCATCTGCTCATCCATCTAAATATCTCCTGAACGTTATAAACCTCAGAACGAGGAGAAGTGATTTAGTGACTGACTGAGACTTTAATCTCACAGCCTGCTGATCTCATGTCAGTAAAGCATCCGGGGAGCGTCATTAATGACAGATCAGAGGAGAACATCCAGAGCTGAATGGAAGACCACGATCACTCAAATCAACAAAGGTGAGCAGGATCCAGGCAGCTGAGGGCAGAGCAGGAAAAGAAGGTGGTTATGAAGCCTGAAGTGAGAGGTTCGACTTAGTTTTGCATTAATAAAGGAACTGCTGTAAAACCTATCACCTCATTTTTATTTGTCCTCCATCAACACCAGTCACCACACCTTATTTACCTGCTCCACCCACTCACCTCCATCATCAGTGGACATATAGCATGTGGGGATGAGCTGGATTTGAACCAGCAACCTCTGGCTAGGACTTTACCACTGGACCACTGAAGCTCACACAGACTGGCATTGCAGTGTATTAAGTATTGAATAAGTGTATTAAGTATTCATCCTCATCGCAGTGAAAGCACTGAATTAATTATTTTAATTACAGCATTAGATTTTTATCTTGCTAATGACGAATTACTCAACGCTGTTTGTGGCTCTAATTTTACTGCTCTGTGGCGCCACCAGGTGGACAAACAGAGACTTGATCTTTTTCACAATTCAAATTTCATCTAAATTATGAAGCAAAAGACCATTTAAAAAGTAGAACGCAGTTTCCTCTGGAGAGATTAAGAGGACAACCCCTGTGTGTGTGTGTGTGTGTGTGTGTGTGTGTGTGTGTGTGTGTGTGTGTGTGTGTGTGTGTGTGTGTGTGTGTGTGATGGTAGAACTACAAGCTCTGGTGTCGCAGATGATGCTCATGATGATGACACCTGGCAATAACACCTGACACTAAACACTACACCTGGCACTAACACCTGACACTAAACACTAGATGTCCTAGATCTCATGCGCGTCGTTCCGCGCATGCGCAAACATTGTCTTGTGTGTCAGCATTTTTAATTAAGTACAATAACACACAATTAAATAAACACTAATCTCTGTATCCAGGTCATTAAATACCTAATATTACTGTAAAAACAACAAACACCTTCGACTTATACTGTACATTTCCGCTAATTAGGAGACAGGATTAGCATTACAGCTAACCAGCCAGCTGTTAAACTGATGAAACTTATTACACGTTTCCACAAAACTGTTTATTTTAAATTCTTATTTTTGCAAACAGAACCAAATTATGTTTACAGTAATACCCTTTACAAGTAAACATTGATTACCTTCTATGTCGAGTTTCTCTTCTGTTAGCATTATCTGTTATAGCCTGTAAATTTGCGGGTTGTTCTTTGGTGTATTTAAAAATGACGGTGAAAAACTCTGGTTAAATATTAAAAATCTTATTATTATACTGGCTATAAACTTACTGCTTTTAATAATACATATCATCAATACTAAATATTACAAGTTACATGTAATATAAATATTAGCATTTCTGCTAATGCTATTGCTAAGTACCTATGCTAGCTATGCTAATGATCTATGAGATTTACAGAGTACAGTATAATGTGCAGTAATTATACACATGTACAAGGAAGTGACGTTTATTCCTGCAGAATGGTTTATAAGAATGATGGAGATGCGATAGTGACTCTGGCTAACTAGCAAATTAGTAAAGTTATTATTCATTATTCATGAATATGATTAGCATCAGAAATTAATAATTTGACATAATATTACTTAAATATGGCTGTTTAAATGTTTGTTCCAGCAGTTCTGTTTTTAATGTGTTAATGACAAATTAGCATGTGTGTATTAGCCGTGATAATTTTGTGTGTTTGTGTGTGTGTGTGTGTGTGTGTGTGTGTGTGTGTGTGTGTGTGTGTGTGTGTGTGTGTGTGTGTGTTTGTGTGTGTGTGTTTGAGAGAGAGAGAGAGAGAGAGAGAGAGAGAGAGAGAGAGAGAGAGAGAGTGAGAGAGAGTGTGTGTGTGTGTGTGTGTGTGTGTGTGTGTGTGTGTGTGTGTGTGTGTGTGTGTGTGTTTTCGTCATGGTGTTATACCAGTTCCAGTTTGTGCTGATTACAGTGATTTTAGATTTTAGCCATTTATATCTTCATAAGCAACTGAAAAAAGCACAAATATCAGGGTATGACAAAACTTCTCCAGGCCCAAAAATACCCTTAGACCCCAGAGGGTTAACAGGGAGACCCTCTATACCTGGTGCCGGTTCAAGCTCTATGCCCTGGAGAGCCTCGTGAAGCTCCTCCAGCATTAACTTTTTGTCCATCTTCCTGGCTGCTTGCTCAGACAGCTTTGCCAGGTCCATGAGGAAACTTTACTTTACTATCTGTGACCCTGACCAGTCACTGCTGTCTGCTTATGAATTTCAGTGGGCTCTGATGACAGACCCACAGATTCTGTTTGCAGAGCATGTGTGAATCTTTTCTGTCCATTCTTTTGCTCTAAACTGAAGAACTCAAAAGGAGCATCCATCTCAGTCACGCTTTTAAAGCTTCCAGCGCCCCCTGTGCTGTGATGTCTAACAGTTCGTTCATTTTGGCTTCTTTACTTTTGAGGGCTTTAATATGCCCTCGATCTCCTGTGACCTCCAAATGCTGGAGTTCCACTATTACTATCTCCAGAGCTTTCAGAGATCTAGCATTGTCTCATGTGACTTTGATTTGTGTTTTAGTCACAACCCACCACTGCTGTAATGAGCTAAAAGCTGCCTTCCGTGATTTCACATCATTCCATAAATAAGTAAAAGACTTTAAAATTAGCGTCTTGTTAAAGTTAGTGTTAAAATGCCAGTAGACTCTCTTAGGTTCTATCTTTTATCAAACACACACAGAAATGCACACACACACACACACACACACACACACACACACACACACACACACACACACACACACACACACACACACACACACACACACACACATACACACACACACATACACACACGCTCACCTCCTATCAGAGGTGGGAAGTAACGGAGTAAAATTACTTCGTTACTGTACTTAAGTACATTTTTCTGGTATCAGTACTTTACTACATTTTTTATTTTTCGGACAATTTTTTACTTTTACTCATTACATTTTTACACAAATATCTGTACTTTTTACTTCTTACATTTTCAAAACGGACTCGTTACTTTTAGTATTATTTCTTCTCATTGAGCACTGTTTCCAGCCTATCATCCTATCAGTGTGCGGCTTTTTCCCCATGTGACTGGTGTACTGTATTATTTACTGGCTATCAGACATAGACTAAGGATAGCAGAGCTAACAATGAGCAGCACACCTACAAAAGGAATGGCTAATGTTAATTCAGAGGGAGTCACCGATGTTAAAATAACTAACAATGAGGACATTCCTGAACACACATGGCCATATATGAGGGAGATGTTTGTAATAATCGGCGTCAAAAAGGATTCCTGGCGAATGCGTTGCGAATTGTGTCAACCAGGGGCAGTTCTAGCCCTTTTTTAGGGTGGCTTCAGCCCCACTGTCTGTAATCTCAGCCACCCTAAAACTATAAGTATAATGTATACTTTCATAAATAATTAAAATTCCGTTAAAATGCAGGACATGTCGTCGATGGGAAAGAAAATTATTTATCAGTTTGATCCAAGAGCGATTTTTTTTAAAATTTGCTTTTATTCCATACTTTTACAGCGTGCACGCGCAGTCAGAGCTGGAGGCGTTTATCTATAACGTTAATCGGCGGAAAGACGCAAAGACGGCAACCAAAAGCAGTGAAATGTCACTATTCTTATTACCAGAGTTGTCATATAATATATAATATAAAACTCTTCTTGTTTTAAGTTCTCACTGAGGGCTAAACCCCCCTAAAGATGAAACCCTAGAACCGCCCCTGGTGTCAACCCAAAAAACACGAAGTGCTTAATTTAATTAACATTAATTTTGTCATTTGTAAAACATCACAATAATTTTGAGTTGTTTTCAAGGACAGAGCTGGAATCTCCCTACAGTTTGAGATATGGCCTTGGTGATACACTTGATATACATTATATTTCCAAAAGTATTGGGTCACCTGACCTTTCCTGTTATATGTGGCTGTTTTCTGATCTCATCCCTACTGAACACCTTTGGGATGAATGTGAACGCTGACTCCACCCTACCTCACCTACATCAGTGCCTGCCTTTTGTAACACTCTTGTGGCTGATGAACACAAATATCCATCAGCACACTCCAAAATTATATATTCATATACATATACATAAACACACACACACACACACACACACACATATATATATATATATATATATATATATATATATATATATATATATATATATATATAAATAAAACATGACGTCCAGTTACCAGCATGACACTAAACAGGTAGTAGTAACGGCGAATTTTTACTTAAGTACATGTCAGAGCCCATACTTCTTTACTTTAACTTGAGTAAAAGAGTGTAGTCACTACTTCTACTTTTACTAGAGTCTTTTAAAAAATGATTATCTGTACTTCTACTTGAGTAAAGGATGTGTGTACTTTTGCCACCTCTGCCTCCTATAGATTAATTTTCTCGACCTGAGCCCACTGCTGAGCCACCGAGGGAATGGAAAGTTTTGTGGTTAGTGACGGTCACTTCATAAAGTTCTCAATTTCTGAAACACACAACCACAACACACACACACGCACACACACACACACACATGCACACACAGACACACACACATAGATAAACATTTGTGGTTAGAAATGGCCACTTTATGAATACAAGAAACACCTTTCATTTTGTGAGAAACACAACTGCAAAACACACACATCTGTATATGCACACAGGAAATCAGCACTCAGGCCTTTTGTAGATAAAGCCACTTCCTGTGTGTTTTTAGTTACTGGTCTAAAATCAGCTGTACACTGAAGAAGTCAAAAGATCAAAGGCACTGATGACACAGACACTGATCTTAGATCAGCTGAAACATCCTGAATAAAGGTGTGTAAATGTTCTGTAATACCTTAAAACAATTACTCCTAACTTTGATTTAATAACCGCATTATAAGATCTAAACTCTTATAATGCCTAAAACATTAGGATCAACCTCTCTAATTAACTAACACCTGCTGCAGTTAAGACTGATCTGATGTCTGAACTTCTCACAGAATAAAGGGTCAGACTGTAAAGAGACGTGCGGATTGTTCATCTTTCTCTCAAAAAAACATCACTCTTTAACCGCAACCAATGGTAGAAAAACGTTCCACTGACGTGGGCCAATCAGATTAAAGAGCATGAAAGAGCTTCAGCAGCACGAGCCGCTCAGCACCAGAGTCTGAGATGGAGACATCAAGAGTCACTCTCATCGCTCTCGTGTGTAAGTCATGTCTCACTTCAACACACTTTATTTAAAAAGTGTGTGTTGAGTCTCACTGCTGACTTCTGGATTTACTGTAAAGTCTGATGTTGTGTAGGTGTGTGTGAGGTTGTGTAGAAGTTTGTACACCTCCTCAGTGGAGTGTAAAGTCTGATGTTGTGTTGCAGGTGTTCTGTTCTTCAGTCAGAAGAGGATCTCTGGAGCAGAAGTGGAGATGAGAGTCAGACCAGGAGACGACGTCACTCTCTACTGTGACTGTGTTTGGAGAGATGGATTTTATCCGGTGTGGTTTAAAAACTGCTCAGAAAAAGATCATACTCCTGTTATCATCTCTAGTTACAATGTGATTCATGGTGATTTTCCACGTTATTCGTTTCTGTTGAACGTTTCCAGCAACACTCAAAATCTGCTGATTAAAAACATCACAGAATCAGATCAGGGCCTGTACTACTGCGCTCTGAGTGAGAAGAAGGTTACAGACAATGAAAAAGGTCCAATACAGAGCACTGACGTTTATCACTATGGAAACAGATCAACTCGACTCTTTGTACTCGGTAAGATCTTCTAATGATTCTTCATTTTTTTCTGTTTGCTGATTATCTCTGTAAAACTGAACAATATTCATAATCTGTTTGTGTGTGCGTGTGTGCGTGTGTGTGTGTGTGTGTGTGTGTGTGTGTGTGTGTGTGTGTGTGTGTGTGTGTGTGTGTGTGTGTGTGTGTGTGTGTTCCTCAGCAGAAGCCTGTCACAGTGTATCAGATGGATGTGTAAGCTGTGTAAGCTGGAGTCAGGTGTTCAGTGTGTGTGTGTGTGTTGTGTGTGTTCTCCTCTCCTCACTCCTCTCCTCCATCTGTGTGTACTGCGTCTGCACAAACACCACTAAAGGTACTCACACACTCGCTCTCCTCACTAACACTCATTCAACACTGAACACAACCACATTTAACTCTGATATGTTCCTTGTGCCTCAGTATAAATTTGTACTCACTTTTTATTTACAGACGTAATTGATCTCATTACACAGCAGAAATCTTTGTTCTTCCCACTTTAGATTTCTCAATTGATCGACTGATTCTGTGTAAACAAGTTAAAATGATGATTCTCTGTGTTTTTCTTATCAGGATCTGAAAAGAGAGGAGATCTGATCACTGAAAATGACTTTCAGGTATTTTCTATACAGACTCTCATCTTCATTTAGTCTTTTACCTGCTGTCCTAATACTGTAACCCCCTCTCTATCTGTCTGCCCCCCTCTCTTTTTCTCTCTCTCTCTTTTCCTCTCTCTCTCTCTCTCTCTCTCTCTCTCTCTCTCTCTCTCTCTCAGGTACATCAGTGTGAGAAAAGTGTAAACGGGGAGTTTTCTTGTCACACTGAAGTCTTTTACACACTTCAGAAACCAGCAATCAAATTTTACTAACACCCCCCCCCCCACACACACACACACACACACACACGCACACACACAGGCACACACATACATACACACACACACACACACACGCACACACACACACACGCATGCACACACACACGCACACATACACACACACACACACTTTAACTTGCTCTACTTGTTTTCTTTATGTTAAAATCTGCACTTGTTTGTTGATGATCAGTGTGTTTTTCTCTTTAAATGACTAGATTCTGTTTGTAATGAAGACGTTACAGATCAATAAAGACAAATGTGTCTATGCACTTCATCAGTACATTATTCAGGGGTGTGTGTGTGTTCCGAGCTTCAGGGCCTCACTATAACAGAAAGATTTACTTAATACATAAATCCATTAAGTTCATGTACGGTCCAAACCCACAGCTGTATGAAGAGCTCGACTCCATCAGCGTCCTGAATTCTGATCAGCGAGTGGATGAAGGGGTCTGTGGTCACGCCGTCAATCACTGGAACAGTCATGATGTGAGACATGCAGCTGCTTCTCAGTTTCTGGCCTAAAGAAAGTGTGAGTGTATTTACAGCGGTGTGTGTTGATGCTGCAGTCGTTTCAGCCAGTAAACAGGAAACTCTCACTGAGACCCTGCACCTCAGGCTGCACCTCGTCTCCTTCACTCACTGACCTCAGACCTGCTGTATGCATGCACTTCAGGCCAAAGTGCAATGTTGTGTACTGTAGGTGTGTAAGTTTGTGTAGATGGTTGAACACCTGCCTTTGTACAACAAAAATAAAACAATAAATACATAAATTTAATGTAAATATGAAATTCTGTCATCCTGTTGAAGGAAAAAAGTTTTGTGCAAACTTTAGGAGGTAATTAGTGGGAAGACTTGTCCATTCTTGGCCTCTGCCGATATTAGTTATGGGGCCCTCAGGATGATTAGTAGCTGTTTAAGGCTTGGAGGTGGAGGACACGATTTTGTATGAAGAGCAAGTTAATGAAGTGGTCCCTGGTCATTCTGTCCATACCTGACAGAGCACCTGATGTCCAGGGGTAAAACAGAAGAATTTATTATTATGGCATTGAGCCTCCATTTGAACAGCATGAATTCACCTTGAGAATGACGGACACAAGTCCTGCGCTATGTCAGAGGCATGTTGAGTTATTCCTCGTGCAGAAAAGGGACCAAGCCACTACCTGTTACTGGTGACAACTGGTGTAAATAATATTCAGTTCTGCTGACTGTGCAGACCATAAGGAGCTGTTCAGCTTCACTTTGAGGTTCATCTACCCACTCTGTCACCAGTCTTGCTGTGTTTATTGGGGCATAATTATCCTGATACACTGCACTATCTTCAGGGTGCACATGGCCCTCCAGGATGGTTCAGTAGGCCTTGGCAGTGACACCCTTCTCATATAATTATTAGTCCGGCGGAATGCCATGATTTTGCAGACAAACCTTCACTGATCCACCCCGGTGCTTCACTTTGGGCACACAGGAATCCAGGTGGTGATCTTCTGTGGGTCTTCTCCACACCGTAAATCTCTCAGAGGTGGGAAAGGCAGTATTCCCATCAGAGAATAATACATGTTTCACCTTGTACAGAGCCCAAGATTTCTGCTGTTGGCACCTTTGAAACTGACATTTAGCAAAGGCACGAGTAACCAAAGGTTTGGCTATAGCAGTCTAAAAATGAATACTGACCACTGTCCTGTTCTGTTCTGGTCACAGATGCACAACGAGACATGCACTAACAATTTGTACTCTTTTCAACTCAGATGTGTCTCCCATTGTGTTTAATGGATTAGAGAATTGTTTTAGTTTTTCAGTTTTATTGTCCAATCCCTGGAATTTCAGCCATAATTCAGTGACATAGAGAAAGTCTAAGTTCCTACATGGGTGGTTGCTTCTTGTAAGGACAAGTTAGCAACCTGAGTCTCACTGAAACAGGACACCAACAGTGAAGCTCTGCACCACAGTCTGAACGCTCATCTGCGTACACACTGACCTCAGATCTGCCCTGTCACTTAAAGTTTTTTAAGTTTGAGTTTGTGCAGCTCAACAACACACTTTAACCGCAACCAATGAGAGAAAAACGTTCCACTGATGTGGACCAATCAGATTGAAGAGCATGAAAGAGCTTCAGCAGCACGAGCCGCTCAGCACTAGAGTCTGAGATGGAGACATCAAGAGTCACTCTCATCGCTCTCGTGTGTAAGTCATGTCTCACTTCAACACACTTTATTTAAAAAGTGTGTGTTGAATCTCACTGCTGACTTCTGGATTTACTGTAAAGTCTGATGTTGTGTAGGTGTGTGTGAAGTTGTGTAGAAGTTTGTACACCTCCTCAGTGGAGTGTAAAGTCTGATGTTGTGTAGGTGTGTGTGAAGTTGTGTAGAAGTTTGTACACCTCCTCAGTGGAGTATAAAGTCTGATGTTGTGTTGCAGGTGTTCTGTTCTTCAGTCAGAAGAGGATCTCTGGAGCAGAAGTGGAGATGAGAGTCAGACCAGGAGACGACATCACCCTCTACTGTGACTGTGTTTGGAGAGATGGATTTTATCCGGTGTGGTTTAGAAACTGCTCAGAAGAAGATCTCATTTAAGATCTCATTTGCTGATCTGATAGATGGTGATGTATTAGGTGGTGATTTTGAATGTTACACATTTGTGTTGAACAAGTCCACCAACACACAATCTGCTGATTAAAAACTTCACAGAATCAGACCAGGGCCTGTACTACTGTTCTCTGAGTGAGAAGTTGTATCAGGATCATAACAAGGATGCCACGTCCCCCCTGTATGTGTATTGTTATGGTAACAGATCCAGTCAACTTTCTGTACTCGGTAAGATGTGTCCTATTCATTATGGTGGAGTTTCAGTCATTTGTAGCTCTTGCTGTTTGAAATGTGTGTTTCACTGTGTGTGTGTGTGTGTGTGTGTGTGTGTGTGTGTGTGTGTGTGTGTGTGTGTGTGTGTGTGTGTGTGTGTGTGTGTGTGTGTGTGTGTGTGTGTGTGTGTGTGTGTGTGTTCCTCAGCAGAAGCCTGTCACAGTGTATCAGATGGATGTGTAAGCTGTGTAAGCTGGAGTCAGGTGTTCAGTGTGTGTGTGTGTGTTGTGTGTGTTCTCCTCTCCTCACTCCTCTCCTCCATCTGTGTGTACTGCATCTGCACAAACACCACTAAAGGTACTCACACACTCGCTCTCCTCACTAACACTCATTCAGCACTGAACACAACCACATTTAACTCTGCTGTTAGTCATTATAAATGTATAATTCATTACATCTCAGTAATGGACAGTTGCGTTAGTTTGGTGACTTGAACCATCTCGCTTTAAATATCTTTCACCAAATAACATTATTACCTTCACTGCAGCAACTAAAGCTGAACTGACAGGAAGTGAGAAACAGCGGACTTGGAGGCATGATGAGGTATCGATATAAATATTAAAAATGACTGAACTAATGACGTGTGAAAAATATCAAACAACTGTGTGCAATTCACCACAAAAAACTCAATGAAACTCTCTTTTTCTTCACTGCAGGATGGAGAAGATGAGGTTTGTTATGCCTCGCTGGACATCCAGAACCTCAAGAAGAAGAAGAAGAAGAAGAAGAAGAAGAAGAAGAAGAAGAAGAAGAAGAAGAAGAAGAAGAAGACGAGTGTTCAGCACTTTGATTTCAGCACATATTCTGAAGTCGTGAAATTGACTAAAATGTTATGTTCAAATCATGTTCCTTCATTTCGTTTCAATTTCTCTTCATCATTTTCTATCAACCCTTATCACCCCTTTATGGCTCAGGTCTTTAATAGATCGTTATCTGTGTGTAGATGTAAAATAGTGATAGATCTGATGAAACATGGTATCAGCTTCCTCCATGATGCCGATGACACACTGCACAGTTGAACAAATCCAGATGAGAGACAGCAGCTTGATAACATTGAGGAATGTGTAAAGGACATCAGACACTAGAGGCTCAGTTACATCCTCCTACTGATGAGATGCTGGTCCTCTGATCCCGTCTGCTCCATCCTGATGCTCTGCTTCAGCTTGGAACCTCTTTCACCTGACGTTCACTCTTGTGTTCAGCCTGAAGCTTGCAGAGAGGCTGCTGTGGAGGTCTTGAAAATGGTACACTCAATAACTGTAGCTGGATATTATAGAATTAAAGCTGAAAGTACTGAAATCTGAAATGGACCTGATGTCCAAACTCATACAGTTACTGAAGAGGTTTATGCATCGTTTAGCTATGAAACTCTTCTGTCAAGCCTATTTGGTTCTCCAAACACCTCCACTGTGGCCTATCGCCACGCTTCCCCATTTACACAGCCTTTAATTAACCCAATTAACACCAGGGCTTCGCCCCAGCATGCAGTAAGAGAATGCGCTTGTCATCCTCCTCCTCCTCCTCAGCACCCGGAAGATAACGGTTCTCTTTTGAGTCTAGTTCCTCTACAAGTTCCTCGTCCTCATCTACAAAGCTATTTTGTGTCAACATTGTTAGCTAAAAATGCTACCTGAATAAAATCGATCGATCTGATCTGTCATCTTTTGGTCTCCTTTAAAGGTGGGGTGCACGTTGTTTGAGAAATGATTCAGAAAACTGAGTCGGGCCGACAAACAAAACAAATGTGTAGCCAATGAGCAGAAACGGGTGTATCTTCTCAATATGCGGCGGAGAGAGTGTTCAGTGCGCATGTCTGACATTAGCAGAAAGGGGCGTGTCTTGTCAACATGTGGTGGAGAGAGCTTACGATAAAGCTTACGATAAGGCAAGAAGCAGGACCCGTGTTAATACAGGATCAGTTTTCCAGCACTGGAGAGAACTGAACATACTACAAAAACACATTTGTATTACCAAAGTATTACTCATTGAGTTCATTTATTGGTAAAAATCTCCCCTCGGCCAGCTGCCCCAGTAGGTTCTGCCATAATAGTTGCCAGGGTTATGTATGTATGTGTGAGGTGGAGCTATCAAAACAGGGGTTTAAGCCTTTAAGCTTCATGCAACTGAAATCTCTCAGATGTGCAGCTGTGCATGTTTGCAGACATCCTGCAGGTTTCTGTGGTTTATTGCTCTTCATGGTATCACTGTCCTTGCTGCAGAAGCTGGACATAAACAACATAGTGCCACTGGATGAAGGGAAGGGATCTGATCATCTGAGACGAGACTGAAGATTCTACATTCTGCAGTTCTGTGTGTAAACTGGTGTAGTGACCTTCAGTTAGTGAACATAACAGATGAATAAAGCAGTGCATCTCTGTAAATGTCTGAAACCCTGAAATTGCTTGTGCTACAAGACAGGAAAACCACAGCAAAGCTTTGCAGACACACACACACACACACACACACACACACACACACACACACACACACACATCACACAGACACACCCATCACACAGACACACACACACACACACTCCACCACAAACACACACACACACACACACACACACACACACATACTCACACAACCATCACACAGAAACACACACATACACACTTGCACACACTTGCACACACTCACACACACTCAAACTCACACACACACACACACACACACACACACACACACACACACACACACACACACACACACACACACACACACACACACACACACACACTATGCAGACTGAATATTTAGAGTGGTCCAAAGTGATAGAACTAATATGAGTGATATTTTGATTAAATTGAGTACACACTTCCTTCCTCAGTCAGGAGATGACAGGGTCTGCTGTGGTCCAACAAACCCTGCTCTGGTCCACCACCACTGAGTAGCTAACCAGCAGAAGATCTTAAAAACCCTCTTTAATCCTGAAGAAGCTCAAACAGAAGACCAGATGCCTTCCTATACTGACAGGAGATCCAGACATGATCTCACTCTAGACACCTTCCTTCACCTTGACTTCTTCACTCACTGACCTTAAACCTGCTTCAATCCTGAGTCACTCAGAACAGAACGAGGTACAAAAGTATGACGTGATGATGGATTTGATCAAAGATAATTATCTAGAATTTCTAAAAATATGCCACTGACAGTCACAAATCTGACGCGATGACCAGGTTCTTTTTTCTCCGAAATGATCATCGCCCCATTTTAAACTGGTGATGTGGCTTTTTGTTTTCAATGGAAAAAGTGTCTTAGCCACAATACTGGATTCACAACCCCCAAGGTAACAAAAAATGTTCCACTGTCTCTGAACAATCGTGTTAAAGATTCTATCAACCTCAAAGTCTTCTTTTTGAAACAATAAAAGTCAAAGTTTAACCGCAACCAATCAGCAGCTAGATAGCAGGCGATATTTTCCACTGACGGACCAATCAGATTAAAGAGCATGAAAGAGCTTCAGCGGCATGAGCCGCTCAGCACCAGAGTCTGAGATGGAGACATCAAGAGTCGCTCTCATCGCTCTCGTGTGTAAGTCATGTCTCACTTCAACACACTTTACTTAAAAAGTGTGTGTTGAATCTCATTGCTGACTTCTGGATTTACTGTAAAGTCTGATGTTGTGTAGGTGTGTGAGGTTGCGTAGAAGTTTGTACACCTCCTCAGTGTGTGTGTGTGTGTGTGTGTGTGTGTGTGTGTCTGTGTGTGTGTGTGTGTGTGTGTGTGTGTGTGTGTGTGTGTGTGTTTGTGTGTGCGTGTTCCTCAGCAGAACCCTGTCACAGTGTATCAGAGGGGAGTGTAAGCTGTGTAAGCTGGAGTCAGGTGTTCAGTGTGTGTGTTGTGTGTGTTCTCCTCTCCTCACTCCTATTCTCCATCTGCATGTACTGCGTATGCACAAACACCACTAAAGGTACTCACCCACTCGCTCTCCTCACTAACACTCATTCAGCTCGGAACACAGGAAGTACATCTTCTCTTCGCCATCCAGGAGGCGTCTCTACTAACCTGTCAGTCATTTTGTCCTGAGTCTTAGGGGTGTGGCTTTAGACAGACTGATTTAAATAATCTTTGTAAATAGTGTCACTACTTTAAGATGACATTCTTTAATTCACAGCGAGAGTCAAAGCTGATCTGACAGGAAGTGACAAAAAGACGACTCTGAGACGTGAAGAAGTCGGAGATGATGAGGTTTGTTATGCCTCACTGGACACCCAAAAGCTCGAGAGGAAGAAGATGAAGAGGAAGAAGAGAATTCAGCACTTTGATTTCAGCACATACTCAGAGGTCAGAACTGAGAGAACTGAGAGAACTGAGAGATTCTGAGGAGGTATTAAAAAGTCCTGAACTTTCTGTTACATCACAGTGTTTTATTCTGATCAATTGTTTTTACTTCCTTTATGACTTTAATCCTAATTAGAGAAATTAATTTGAGCTTCTTGCTGCTTGTGCTTTATGGTTTTATTACTGATGTCTGATTCATTATTTGTCTTTGTACTATATAATGAACTAGATTGAAATGTTGTATGTAATGTATATCAGAATATGCTGATAAATAAAATAAAAAACATTATATTCCCTTTTTATTTTCAGTTTTTCTGCCCATGTTTCTATTTGTGAAATTCTCTAGTGAAGACGAGTTGTGTAACTTAATTGTGAACGTTAATACGATAACTTTTTAAGAGCCGAACCCAAACACAAATCACAACTCTGTCATGTTGTGGTCTAGATTTGGCCTTTTCTTTACAGCTAAGCTTATGGTGAAGTTCTCTGTACCTCTCTGTGACGTGTGTGCAGTCGTTACTGTCTGAGTGCAGGACCTGGTCAGGGCTTCATCTCATCCAGCATTGTGCTGCAGAATGTCAGTAGTGCTGTGAGATCTCAGGACGACTGATCTCCTGGAAGGTTGCAGGGTCTTCCAGAATCTGCTTGTTGTACAAAAAAGGTTTTATGTGACTAGTATTATGGGCTTGTAACCCATCAGTAATCTGATTGTGATAAGTAGAGCCTTCATTAGCTACTCATTGGACTGCTCCAGTTAGAGGCCAGATTATAGAGTGTCACATCAAACACCTTTTACAGGCAGAATCACAGAGTGCCATTGGGGAAACGGCGGTGTGGCCAAGCAGCAGTTATGAAGGTGAATGGACCACAAACCTGTGCTGAGTAATATTAATGACTATTCTCTGCTCGTCTATTTATATGGTATAAATTATAAAACTTAATAAAATCTTAAACATTTCAAATATACTGGTCTATAGAATGTCCTGTGATTTTATGTAATAATTTAGAACAATAGGTCTTAGTGATTCTCTGTGTTCCTATGGGGGAATCTTAAAGTTTCTCTACAGACCACAGAATTTGTTCCAAGCAGCTAAATGCTAAACTCCTGCCAGGTTCTAGCTCTTATGAAAAAAATATTGAGCAGTAAATTGGAGTTTGTACCACACATTTAATACACACATGCTCCTAAAAGCCTCCACCTAGCAGTTGGCATGCACAAATTGTTTCCATACACTTGTTCCTTGTGTTTCAATGATTGTCACCCCTATTTATACTGGTTGTCTTGCATCCTTGTGTTTGTGTTCCTGTGTTCCTGTTACGGTGTTCTTGTAATTTGTGTTTTCTTTTCTTTTTGTGTTATTTTGTATTTCTTTTTCTGATAGTAAGAAGCTTTCTGGCAATGTTTCAGGTGGTGCACTTTCAAAGTGGGACTGCCTCAGAGGATGCTGATAGTGGGGAGAGGAATAAGTGGTGCGGGAGCAGGCTTCTTGGGGGACCATACATTGACACTGTTGGCACATTTGACAGAAAGCCTTTACATAATCATGCATACAAGGCCAGGTAACCTGATCCCACAGCTTCTCCAAGGTGTTACTTAATCTGTGTGGTAAGGACAGTGCAGGATTAAGGTTAAGTGGATCAGTATATTAAAGCGGGCCAGCTCTGGGCCAAGTCCAGTAGGGCCATGACCGGTGTAGGAGAAGACCGTCGCCACCCTACATTGGCCCAGGCTAGCTCCGGCAATCTGACTTTAAGTTAAAACAACAACTCGCAAGTTAAAATTTAATGAAGAAATGATCAGCCAAACTTACGAAGACTGGATTCAGTTGAGGTAGGTTTATTGACTGTTTTATAGACAGCAATCAAACAGCTGGTACCAGGGGTACAAGTCTGCTCAGTAGACGAGACCTGCACCAGGGATACAAGTTCGTCTAGCAGACAGGACTTGCACCAGGGATACAAGTTAGCCTAGTAGACGGGACTTGTACCAAAGCACTGCTGATTTTGGAAAGCTTATATACAGCTCTGACATGCCCCCCTCTTCGCCATACCCCCCCTGCTATCCAATCATAAATCGCTTACGCACGCACTTTCCGCATGCTCGGGAATTTACCATTGTCTCCAAAATGACCCTTTCTGCCCAGACGTTGGGTAAACATTTGCCTCTGCATTAGGCCCCATAAATTCCCATTATCATTCCCCTGGGGGAATCCCATTAAGGCCGACGTCATCCGGCCATAAAACTTATAAGTTGGGTCCTATGTGTGTTTAGAGACTTCATTCCCTTTCCTGAGGGTTAACGTGACTTCACATGGGTATGTATTGCATCTTCTTAGGTTTTTGTTTATCAACATTGTTTCTTCTGTATGACTTAAAACCAGTTCTTTACTATTCTGTCTCTTTGGATACAGTGTGCAGTAGTCATTGGTTGATTTATTACCCTGGTGGCCGGAGTGAGCATGTGTTTACAGAATTTCTTGTGTTTCATAGCTTTGATCTCTACTTGGGTTGCAAATCTTCTGGACAAGACTGAACTTTCGACACCGTCTTCTACTGCTGATCTCCTCACTAAGGTCATTACTTATTACCTCCGGAACATGGAGAGTCGTGGTCGACCCAGTGACACATCCGCTTCTAGGAGAATAAATGTTTCAACCCAGACTGCTACAGTCGCTACTTAATGAACCCAAACTCCTCCAGCCTACAAGCACACAAGCTACTCAAACTACGTGGCGTGTTAACAAAAAGACTCAATATCCTCCTCGTTTTGCTGTCAAACCATTTTACATTAAGAAGTGACTCTTTCCTTTTGATTTTGTATCTCATTATTAAAGCCTTTATCTTCAACTTCTTTTCCCTACATCCTGTACATGTACATGTCTTGTTCTGCCTCACTGTGTGTGTGTATGTGTGTGTGTGTGTGTGTGTGTGTGTGTGTGTGTGTGTGTGTGTGTGTGTGTGTGTGTGTGTGTGTGTGTGTGTGTGTGTGTGTGTGTGGGTTGCTGAGCACTTTATTTATGACCTCTAATGGTCTCTGTCTCGGATTTCTTTGCTTCTCATGGCCCTAATGGCCTGTGTGCGTGTTTACATTGGACACTCAATGTATGGTTTCCTCTCCCCCTCTCATGTGCATGTGTTCCCTTAGTTGGGGTATAAGTTGAACCTTCTATGTATTAAAATTTCCCACACCAGTTTTCCATCAAAGTCGTGCCTGAGCTGGGGCACCTTGGGAACTGACGGCATGTGTAGGCCACAACATGCCAGTCATAGTTTGTCGCTCAGACACCTCTAAGGGAATCTAGTTGTAGCCAACGGCAGATGGTACAAAGCAGTTTGTCCATTTGTAGGTTAAGGCCTGGGGTGTATCTCCACTTGTAAAAATTTGCACTGCATTGATCTGTGTTGTTCTTCCTATATGGTTTCATAATCTTGGTCTTCCTCAATAGAGAATGCGTGATAGGTCAGTAGGGGGAGCATGGCTTGGCTCAGTAGGTCACAGGTGTGTCGTCCTCCTAAGTAGCAGACTCTAAAAAAGGGCAGAGGAATAAAAGGAAAAAAAAACATGTTACCTCTCCTTGAACCACCACCTTATTGTGGTGGAGGGGTTTGCATGCCTGAATGATCCTAGGAGCTATGTTGTCTGGGGCTTGCTGCCCCTGGTAGGGTCTCCCAAGGCAAACAGGTCCTGGGTGATAGGCCAGACAAAGAATGGTTCAAATCCCCCTTATGAGGAACTTAAAATCAAGGTAGATACCAGGAAGATACCTCCTTCATAGAATTAATTAAATCGGCGGATGAACAGACCAAATAAGCCTAACGTTAAATTCCGGTACCGTTAATTTCAACTTAGGTTAAAATATTTGGAAATCACTATAACACATTATAGTTGCTTATAAATATTTACTTTGCTTCGCGAGCCAAAATCGCTACACAGGGTTGATCCATGGTTTGTTGTTGGGAAAACACCATACAGTCCTGGTAGGTACAGTATTCTCCAAGATGACGATGACACACTGCACAATTGAACAAAGCCAGATGAGAGACAGCAGCTTGATAACATTGAGGAATGTGTAAAGGACATTAGACACTAGAGGCTCAGTCACTTCCTCCTAATGATGAGTCCTGGTCCTCTGATCCCGTCTGCTCCATCCTGATGCTCTGCTTCAGCTTGGAACCTCTTTCACCTCTTTATTGTGATGTTTTACAAATGACAAAATTAATGTTAATTAAATTAAGCACTTCGTGTTTTTTGGGTTGACACCAGGGGCGGTTCTAGGGTTTCATCTTTAGGGGGGTTTAGCCCTCAGTGAGAACTTAAAACAAGAAGAGTTCTATATTATATATATTATATGACAACTCTGGTAATAAGAATAGTGAAATTTCACTGCTTTTGGTTGCCGTCTTTGCGTCTTTCCGCCGATTAACGTTATAGATAAACGCCTCCAGCTCAGACTGTGCGTGCACGCTTCGCGTACCTGTGCTTTTAAGTTCAAATAAAGCAGACAGCTGAAGATGCACTTTTGAAAGTCTACAACACACGCGTGTAAAAGTATTGAATAAAAGCAAAGTAAAAGAAAATCGCTCTTGGATCAAACTGATAAATAATTTTCTTTCCCATCGATGACATGTCCTGCATTTCAACGTAATTTTTATTGTTTATTTATGAAAGTAAAAATTATCCTTATAGTTTTAGGGTGGCTGAGATTACAGACAGAAGCCAACCTAAAAAAGGACTAGAACCAGTGGTGTAGTCTGTGTGATACGCAGGTATACGTCCTATACCCACTAGGAAATGTCAAGGATTTCCGTATACCCACTAGGATATGCCAAGGATTTCCGTATACCCACTTAAAAAGCATGAGGATACGTAACAATATCGTTTTGTGACAGAACTTTCATTCCTAAATTCATCCCGTCTGTGTTGCGAACACAGACTGTGGCTGCGATTGCGAATCACTTTGTAAACTACCAGTTCATTCAGTTCATAATATTCTGCAATGAAAGAGTGTTTGTGATAGAACTGAACAAATGTTTATTGTTCACTCTTAAATGTACATTGAAAATTGACAGCTGATAAAACCTGTGCTCCAGGTCTAAATGTACCTCTTAAAGGTATAGTTCACCCAAAAATGAAAATTGTGTTATTTCCTCACCCTCAATTTGTTCCAAAACTGTATGAATTTCTTTCTTCTGTTTAACACAAAAGATGATATTTTGAAAAATGTTAGTAATCAGACAGTTGGCAGCACCCACTGACTTTCATAGTCTATATTTTTTCCTACTGTGAAAGTCAATGGGTGCTGCCAACTGTCTGATTACATTTAGCCTTAATATGAATATGGGACCTGGAGCACAGGTTTAATCAGCTGACTGTCTTTTGTTGCTTATAATAAATTGGAATGTTGATAACACATAAGCAGTCTTTAATTATGCTCTCAATTACATGTAGATGCATATTTTATGCATTAGTGAGTGTGGTGGTGCCTATGGGGTGTCGCTTTAGGATGGGTGTGTATGAGGCTGGGAGGGGGAAAAAAAATCACAGTATACTCACTACAAAAAACTACACTACACCACTGACTAGAACCGCCCCTGGTTGACACAATTCGCAACGCATTCACTAGGAATTGTTTTTGACGCCGATTATTTCAAACATCTCCCTCATATATGGCCATGTGTGTTCAGGAATGTACTCGTTGTTAGTTATTTTAACATCGGTAACTCCCTTTGAATTAACATTATCCAGTCCTTTTGTAGGCGTGCTGCTCATTGTTAGCTCCACTATCCTTAGTCTATGTCTGATAGCCAGTAAATAATACAGTACACCAGTCACATGGTGAAAACGCCGCACAATGATAGGATGATAGGCTGGAAACAGTGCTCAATGAGAAGAAATAATACTAGAAGTAACGAGTCCGTTTTGAAAATGTAAGAAGTAAAAAGTACAGATATTTGTGTAAAAATGTAATGAGTAAAAGTAAAAAGTTGTCCGAAAAATAAATAGTGGAGTAAAGTACTGATACCAGAAAACTTTACTTAAGCACAATAACAAAGTATTTTTACTCCGTTACTTCCCACCTCTGATCAGTATGAGGACACTGCGTCGGCATCTTAAACATCTGAGACTATACAGACGAAAGAATCAAACGGATCCATTGGATGTGGCATTATTCCTTGTTGATGAACTAGACCGTTACGGGAAGCTACATGGCTATAAACTACAACATCTAAAATGTATTCAGGCTGGATTTGTTGTCAGTCAAAGTGTAATTAGACATTTATTAAATATTCTGGATCTGTATGGAGTGCAACTCAGAAAGAGAAATCGCTTAAGACGTCTTATGTATGTAAATCCTGGCCCCAATTCCTGGCACCTGGGCTCCTATGACAAACTGAACCCTTTTGGTATCTGCATTAACAGCGCATTCGATGGATTTTCTAGGAGGGTAATTTGGCTACATGCTTATACTACTAATTCTAACCCGAAGGTCATCGCGAGCTATTTTATTAATGAAGTTCCAGAGAGGATGGGGACGCCAGACTGAGGTCAGATCTGGGAACAGAGAATTGTTACATGAAACAAATGCAAAAGTTCCTCCGTTATGGCCACAATGACGAATACGCTGAAAACTGCTTGAAAACAGTACTGGATAAATCGTTTCCAGAATTTGGACAAGGATTATTTCACAGGTGGTTTTCTGGACACACAATTGATTTTATTCACTGTCTGAACATCATTGAGGTAAGGTTATATTAAACCTAAAATGCCCACAATTTCTATTCTTTATTAGTTCTTTTTATCATTAAAAAATAATTTTAAATGATTATTTTATATGCAGCTGTCTACTGGAGTGGGGGTTCAATTTTCAACTGGCTGGCAGGAGCTGCCACAGTTAGGTCACGTGAAACGCCAACCAGACACTGGCAGGTCCTGCAATTGGCAGCACTTTGAATTTAGTGATAATTTAGTGTCGGTGGCAATATTTTTTTGTTGTTTCATTTAATTTTAATAACTTTATTATTCTGTAAGGTGTTTGAAAGGATTACTTATATAATATATTTTACACGCTACAAAGAAACACTCAGTCCGGCCAACTGCTCAGAGATATGTCATCTGCACTTCTCTCTATACAGTATGTTTATATGAATGAACTACGTCTGTTTTAAGTGAATTACTCAAATGAATATATCCTTAAACTTGATACGAGTTCATTTTCGATCTATCGCGTCTATATGTGGCTCGAATTATTGTGATGCCCGCCGAATTTTAAGTGTTTTTCATGTACAGTACTTTAAAATTAAAGTAATTTTCTATTCGCATTTGTACCTATGGATGTCTTCTTATACACTATGTACATTTTGTCCACATTTTTTACTGTTAAGGGGTGAAAACAGTGTGATCCCAAAAGGCAGGTAATATCTTTAACGGACAGCTCCATTTAATGCGCACACTTTGACGCGTCCCTGTGCTATTGTAACGTGTCTGTCTGTTTCCCCTTGTTTCTGTCTGCCGTCTCTCCCTGATGTTAATTGTTGACCCCGCCCACCTATCTGTTACCATGGACACTAATTACATTCAATCTCTTCCCCAGGTGTTTTGTCTTAGTCCTTGTCTGTCTCTGTTTTGTGATTGGTTCTCGTTCACCATATATACTCTGTCTGTTCACTTCAATGTTGTAGGTCGTTTTTGGTGTTTGGTGTATCCTGTTCTCTGCTCCTGTTCTCTGCTCCTGTTCTCTGCTCCTGTTCTCTGCTCCTGTTCTCTGCTCCTGTTCTCTGCTCCCTGTTCCTTTTCAGTGTTATGACCTGTTTTGCCTGCCTGTTTCTGTTTCGTTCCGTGTTCTGCCTTGTGTTGCCTGCCTGTTCATCCGTGTTTTGTTCATTAAACAGAAAACTGCATTTGGATCCCCACTCGCCTTTTGTCTCACCGTGTCACATCGTGACAGCTATAAAGAAATTATAATAACTTATTTTGGATATTTTCAGTCTTATTTAACTGTTAAAACTAATTTAGACTTTTAAACCCAGTTGGTGGAATTGTCAGACAGTACCTTAAATATCATCCGCAATGCGCAAGTCACCTTCCAGTTGGGATCACGCTAATTTGAGTGCCTTAACAGTAATAAATGTTGACATAAATGGGTATCTTACAAAAGAAGATATCCATACGTAATGCATGATCGAATCACTATAAATTCTTGAGAGGTGTCAAAGTGTGCGCATTTAATGTAGCTGTCAGTTAAAGAAATTACCTGCCAGTTGGGATCACACTGTTTTTACCCCCTTATTAGTAAAAAAATTTGGACAAAACACGTCAAATGTGCACGTTAAATGGAGCTGTGCAAATGCAAATAGAAATTTACTTTAATTATAAAGTATGTGATAGCAGAGGGACGAGTCAAAGTCCTGCCAGCCAGTAGAAGATGAACTCCTAGTGGGTGGTTTATTGTTACAATAATGTTATTGTATGTGTAAAGTATGTTTGTTTACTTCACTGTCACAGCATTTGTGGAACAGTCACAGAATTCGCCAGAACAGTAATGCAGTGGCTACAAATGGCCGTCCACTCATGATGTATCATCTACCACAACTTTTTGGAGCAATAGATTACCTGAAACCTGTCTCTCAGGATGCTGTGGATGCCTGTAGAGAGGAATGTCTTCAAAGAGGACCATACTCATGTGATGAGACAGTTTTTACTTTTGATGAGACAGTTTTATCATGCCTTCTTATGGAAGAGAACCATCTTCATCCACCCACAACACCTGATGAAGCTATTGAATTGTACATGTTCCTGAGGAGGTGTATAGTTGCAAATCTATAATCTGTAATAACTTATTTTAACATGAGACTGTCTCCTCAGTTTGACTTTCATATTTGCATTTGTTGTACATCAGACTGAAGATTTGGTAATTGTGTAATTTGGTAATCATCTTTCCTCCATCAGTTCATCTGCTAACAACACACTAACAATTATAACATCAAGCACAATGTAAAATCAAATTGCAATAATAAATTTCATACTCTTTTATAAAAATTAACTGGGTTCTTTTTTATTTATGTCACATGAAATGCAACCTATTTATAACATTTCCAGTTAACATGAACTGTAAAAAAAGAAAGATTGAATTACATTTGAAGATGTAAACAAAAAAGTCACATGAGCAGCCTTGAACACCTTACATTAATTACATTATTTGAAGAGGATAAGATCAACTGTGCAAATTTACATCAAATGTTTTAACAGTTTATATTCTGAATATGAACATTTGTAAACAATGTGAACATTTTGAAAAAGCTGAATTTTCAAAAATGAAAAACCATGCAGTGCACATGTTTGAGGTAACATTTTTAACTCCAATTTTTATGGCAAATACAATAACAAATCACCGCCATATCCTTCTGTTAACATTTAGGTCATGATACATACAATGTCCATGATAAGTGCATGTGTACTTGACAATATACTTTTGAAATCAGAGCGCAGCTCTGGGTAAGAGCTGTATGTGGAAGGAAGCTCCAGAACTGGGCCATGGTGTGAGCGACTGGATGCCTTGCCAGTCCATCCAAAGATGTGAAAATCACTTTTATTTCATTGACACAGACAACATCAGAGCCTGTGACAAATTTAAGCATTTTCCTCGATCCCACTCCATCTAATCCTCTGATGTACTGCTGTTAAAAACGCAAGCACTTGCTCTCTGCTTGAGTTTGAGGTGAGACATCCAGCATATTCAAGATCCTTCTTGTTGTGGGTCTTTTGTCTTCATACATCTGTAGCACATCCACTGGGCTATTGAAAGTTTCACTGAAAATCTCTTTGGCTTCTCCAGACATGTTGGAGATCCAGCAGCTCATCTCTATCATCACCAAGGAGATCTTCTTTTAAGGCCAAAGAGACCAGGACCATGTCTGACTGACTCAGGTATGAGAGAAATGATTCAATCATAATCTCATCTGTGACTGAATGCTCTCCAAAAATGAGTGCCACTGTGAAAGCTGTTGCCAGATGGGTTGGGAAATATCTGTGGTCCTTAAATCCTTTGTCCAGGATTCTTCCAATTGACTTCCAGTCTTCATCCTGCCATTTTTCAGAGAGTGATGGCACTCTCATATCCTCTCCTTCAGCTGCATGATCCAAAAATTCTGACCAGAAGCCTGAGTACACATCTCTGGACACACCATCTTCATCAGCTCCCTTCTCATCTATGATGCTGTACTTTAAGTTGTAAGTCATGATCCTTGAATCTTTAAACTGGCCAATCATCTCATCCAAAAGAGTGCTCCTATGCAGCTTCATGGTTACATGTAGGAGTGTATATTCTGAAGCTGAAAGTGTGACCCCATGAGCTGCAGCTTCTGCTTGATCTGTGATAGGGCTGTAATCCTCCTCTGTCTCACTCAAATCAATCACACTGATCGAATCACTTGTTGAGGGAAAAATGACATTTGTGATTACCAAGTCAGAGTCTTGTGTGACAGGGGTCACCAAAGTGTCTTCCAAACTGCATGCCAGAGGTTCCCCTGAGTATGGGCATATTATAACCTTGGATGACTGAGACAAAGAGTCAGTTGTATGAGCAGAAATGACAGGAGTGGAACATTCTGTGGAATGTTCTTGTGGTGTTTGCATTTCTTCTTTTGTCTCAATATCACTGACATTGGTTTCATCATTTGGGATACTCTTGTACTCAGGTAAAACCTTAGCATTCCCATTTTCAGTACTGTGTAGAGTTCTCCCACACTAGTGTCATCTTCAAGAACTGTTTCTCGAAAAACAAAAATATCGTGACTAAAGTTCTCCTACTGTCCTTTTTTGGACACACCTCTTGGGAAGAACAGTTCTTTGGCTTGACTTAAAATGTCTGATTTCTTTGCATTTTTAGAGAGGTCAACAGTTCGAGTTCCTCCACCTGAGCGCTTCCTTACTTGTTTACCTTCATGAAACCATCCTATCTCTATTTTTCTTGTTTTCTTCTCAGCCATCCTGTTGTTCCTCAGATGTCGTCTAGATTTAGATTGAAAGTCCTCAGATGAACCAGCCTCTGTTCTGATATTTATTCCCATCTTTTGTCTTAGTTTTTCAAGCAGAGTCTGTCTTGTATCATGTGATTTGATTTTTTTTGCCATTTTTTTTACAGAAGCCTCTTGCTGCAATCCTGTCACCATATATGAGAATGTACCTTGATAAGCTGTCATCATCAAGGTCTTCTATTGTAGCTTCATCTATCTAATTAAAAGATGATAAAATCTTAGATTTTATAGGTATAGATTAACAGACAGGTTATTTGCTAAAACGTTGCTACGTTTACCTACAGTAATCTGTGAGGCCCCGTATGGGGGTTTAAATCAAACATTTTGTGCATACACGTATATAATTTATATGTGCATACACGTATATAAATTACTCACATATAGGTATACTATCGGATGTTGAAACAAATATATGTGCATACTAACATACTACAATTAAACTACATGCACTTTAAATGACTCACACAAACATACGAACTCGACACATCATATCACTATTAAACATATGTGCACTTATAAGATGTATTGATTGTATTATTTTGAATATGTTTATCTGAAACATCTCGATTTTCCAAAATGTCCAAAAATCCATGGTGACCTGACTGTCTTGTGGCGATGTTGACTACCGTAGCCTACAGTGGGCCGTGCAGAGTTCACCTATGAAAACATGACTAAACTACTACCAAAAATATATCGTTTTAATGACATGATTTTGTTTTAACGACATATTTTCTCGTTATTATGACATATTTTCTCGTTTTAACAACGTTTTCTCGTTATTATGACATATTTTCTTGTTATTATGACATATTTTCTTGTTATTATGACATTTTCTCGTTATTATGACATTTTCTCGTTAAAACGACATATTTTCTCGTTATTATGACATATTTTCTTGTTAAAATGACATATCTCGTTTTAACGACATACTTTCTTGTTATTATGAAATATTTTCTCGTTAAAACGACATATCTTGTTATTATGACATAATTAAGTGGAAAAAAATAATTGTAGGTGGCAGCAATGTGCCACCGTAAATTACCAAGTTTATCCTTTATGCATGAATGTTTAAATAATTATTCTTCAAAATGTGCGTGTGACGTGCATATGCATAGTTTAATGTATGTAGGAATGAAACAAAGATAAGATGGCTGAACTAATGTGCTTTTATTTCTAAATTAGCCACTACCATATTTTCTTAGTAATTTCTTAGTATTTGTTTCTATTTCACTGTATTTAACAGTATTAGTAGTTAGTATTAGCTTGCATGAGCTAGTAGAATTTGCTAGAATGTTTCAAGTATGTGTTTTTGTTTAACCTGAATTAAGTATCTGAATTAGTAGTTGAATCTTGTGTTTTTTGTTACAATATGGCCGAGAAGTGCTTTGGTTCGATTTAAGCGATTTAAGATTTAAACTTGTCATCTCCCAATTCACACTAGTTTTTACTTTTTGTATAATTGTTTAAATCAGACTTTTGGTTTTGTTCAAATTTGCTCCCATCGACCGCTGTATTCTTTTTCTTCTTACAAACAGCAGTCAGACTAAACCCCAAGTTTGAGAAAAGCATCGTTGCTTCCCGTGTGTTGTGTTCTTTATTACACCCGGCCACATGCTGATAAATTAAAAAATAAATAAAAAATTATATTCCCTTTTTCTTTTCAGTTTTTTTGGCCATGTTTCTATTTGTGAATGCATGGTATAAATTATAAACTTAATAAAATCTTAAAATGATTTCAAATATACTGGTCCATAGAATTTCCTGTGAATTTATGTAATAATTTAGAACAAGAATGAGTAGGTCATAGTGCTTCTTTGTGTTCCTTTGGGGGAACCTTAAAGGTTCTCTACAGACCACAGAATTTGTTCCAAGAAGCTAAATGCTAAACTCCTGCCAGGTTCTAGCTTTTAAGAAGAAAATATTGAGCAGTAATTTGGAGTTTGTACCACACACTTAATACACACACTTTTTTTTTTCAGAGGAACTTATAGGGTTCAGTGGAATAGATTCTCCTCTAGAAAAGAAACCATTTCTGTTGTAGGGTTCTGCACTGAATGTTTAAGGATTCCCACAAAAGAACAACCCTTAAATGTTTTACTAATTTATTCAACAAAAGGTTAGTTGTGGGGTTTTTACCACTTACCTTTCCCTACTGCTGAGCCAGGCTTCTTACAGAAATCTTCTCCCAGAGGTTGAAGAGTTTGGGAGCTCCTGATTGGACCATCGGTTGTGGCACAGCTTCAGCTGCCCTGCCGCCTAGCCACACTCTTTCTTGCTGTTTCTTCAGCACCACAGTTTTAAGGGGGTGGAAGCGGTTCTTTGTGGCTTGTGAGCACTGGTGCTTGTGCCTCCATCTACTGTACCCTTAGCTCAAAGCCCCCCACCTAGCAGTTGGCATGCACAAATTGTTTCTTCACCCCACACACCCTTCACACACACACACACACACACACACACTTCACCCTACACACCCCTCACACACACACCTCTCACACACACTCTTCACCCTACACACCCCACACACACACTCTTCACCCTACACACCACTCACACATACTCTTCACTCTGCAACAGGAGTCTAGGAGCACCAGGGTATATATTGAGAAGATATATGGGGCTCGGGGGTGAAGGTGTGTGTGTCAAATTCTTCTGGCCAGATGAAGGAGGCAGCCCCGTGCGCGTGTGTGTGGTGTGTGTGCGTGTGTGGTGTGTGTGCGTGCGTGAGTGTGTGTGGTGTGTGTGTGCATGCGTGTGTGGTGTGTGTGTGTTTTTTACTTTTGCAAGAATGTCGCGAGAGTTTTTGTTTTTGGTTGATTTTTGCATGACATGCTCTTTTTGGGGTTTTCATTTGTTACTTTCAACTTGGCAATTTCTCTTAGAAGATTGTTGGCTGATTGACCACAATAAAGAAGTTTGCTCATTCTCATCCAGGTGAGGAGTTTTCTCAGTGTTTTTTGTAGTAATTATAGAGTTATCAGTTAAGTCTAACTAAAACAGTCTTTAGTAACCAAAAAGTCTAAGAGAGGAGGACACCCTGTGATGTGTCGACTTGGAGGCGGCTCTGAGTTAGGACACACTGATAATATACTATTTTGCACAAGTCAGTGCTGTGATTGGAAGTGTACATATGTTTACCACCTTCCTACAGTTTACTAATCTCTATTTATACAATGCTATTACTATCTGTACTCTGGTTGCTGCAATATTTTATGAATTTTTGAATCTGTCCTGTAGTGTATTGTATTCTTTGCACTGTCTGTCTTGCACTGTTTGCACACTATGCTGGAGTAACACTAACACTAGCAATGTGCTGGAGCAACGTTGATTCTTTTCACTGTGTACTGCATTGGAGATATATGGTTGAAATGACAATAAAAAATTCTTGACTTGACTTGTCCTCAAAATTAATTCAAGCTGAAGAGGACAATTCCAATTGCACCCATCCTCATCTACCCCCCTCTGTAACATCCTCTTCGGTGTATTGTTGAACTGCTCCAGTAGTCTGTCCATCTGGGAGTGTATACAGAATCCTCAGGTGTTTAAAATGCAACAACCGACACAAATCAACTCTTAGACAAGATGTGTAGGGTGTACCCTTTTCTTCAGGATGCCCACTCAACTGAAAAGCGTGAGTGTCAGGTATGGCTGGGACTATTTTTGTATCACATGTGTTATCTCTCACAGAACAACCTCCAAGATCCCAACCAGTCTGGCTTTAAAGCAGCTCATTCCACAGAGACAGCCATTTTGGATGTCTCTGAGAAACTACATGTTGCTAGATCAGCCAAACTGTCATCTGTCCCTATCCTCCTTGACCTTTCAGCAGCGTTTGATACGGTCAACCACAAGACTCTTGTTCGCCCTCAAGAGTCTTGGGATTTGTGGATCAGCTTGGGAATGGTTTGCTTCCTACCTGGAAGGACGCTCATATCAGGGAACATGGAGGGGAGTGACATCTGCTCCATTCAGACTCTCCACTGGTGTCCCACAGGGCTCAGTACTTGGCCCTCATCTTTTCTCCCTTTATACTCAGTCTCTTGGTGAAGGTATTTTCTCACATGGGTTCTCTTACCACTGCTATGCTGATGATACACAACTTATCTTCTCTTTCCCACCCATAGATACCACAGCTTCTGATCAGGTCTCAGCATGTCTGGCAGAAATATCATCATGGATGACAGCTCATCAGTTAAAGCTCAATCCAAGTAAAAGAACTGCTGTTCATCCCATGTGATTCAACCCCAGGTCATGACCTTGCTATATACCTGCACAACGATCTGATCTCCCCTTCAGCCACAGCTCACAACCTTGGGGTAACATGGACAGTCAACTGTCCTTTTCCTCTCATGTTGCTAATAAGACTCACTCATGTAGCTTTCTTCTCTATAACTATAGAAGGATTCTGCCATTTTTGTCCACACAGGCTGCTCAGGTACTTGTTCAGTCTCTTGTCATCACAAGACTGGATTACTGCAATGCACTGCTGGCAGGTCTACCTATGAACGCAATTCGTCCTCTGCAAATGATCCAAAATGCAGCTGCCCGGCTTGTTTTCAACCTGCCTAAGTTCTCAGACACCACCACACTACTGCGATCCCTCCACTGGCTTCTGGTAGCTGCATGCATCAGATTCAAAACACTGATGCCGGCCTACAAAGCCAAAAACAGACCAGCTCCCTCTTACCTCAAAGCCCTTATCACTCTTCGCACTGCACCCCGCACCCTCCGATCTACCAGCACTGCTCGACTGGTTACACCATGTCTCAGGGTAAGAGGCAAGTATACTACAAGACTCTTTTCTGTTCTGGCACAAAGGTGGTGGAATGAACTTCCCCTAGGGTCCAGACAGCTGAGTCACTGGCTATTTTCAAATGACGGTTGAAGACCTACTTATTCAGGAAACACTTCAACTAGCACTTCTTTTCCTATCTTTTGCATTTATATTAAAAAAACAAAAACAAAAGAAAAAACAACATTTGACACTTTTTCATTGTAACTTTTAATAATGTTTTAAATTCATGGTATCTTAAGTATGTAACCTAGTGAGCCAGCATTAATGTATCTCATTTTAAAGATTTAAGCACTTATTTATGTCACTCTGGATAAGGGCGTCTGCCAAATGCTGTAAATGTAAATGCAAATGTGTTAGTCCCGCCCTTTCATTATCCGTTCCCACCTCTGCACACTTCTTCCTTGTGTTTCAATGATTGTCACGCCTATTTATACCAGTTGTCTTGCATAATTGTGTTTGTGTTGCTGTGTTCCTGTTGCTGTGTTCATGTAATTTGTGTTTTCTTTTCTTTTTGTCTTTGTGTTTTTTGTTCCCGCCTCCGCCTTGTGTGTGTGGAGTTTGCATGTTCTCCCCGTGCCTCGGGGGTTTCCTCCGGGTACTCCGGTTTCCTTCCCCGGTCCAAAGACATGCATGGTAGGTTGATTAGCATCTCTGGAAAATTGTTGTTAGTGTGTGAGTGAATGAGAGTGTGTGTGCCCTGCGATGGGTTGGCACTCCGTCCGGGTGTATCCTGCCTTGATGCCCGATGATGCATGAGATAGGCACAAGCTCCCCATGACCCAAGAAGTTCGGATATGCGGTAGAAAATGAGTGAGTGAGAGAGTGTTTTTTTGTCTTTCATTTTCTGACAGTAAGAAGCTTACTGTCAATGATTCAGGAGGTGGCCTTCCAAAGTGGGACCAGCTCTGTGTAGCTGGTGGCATACCCCATAAAAAAAGAGAACATATTCGTGATCCAGGCAGACTTTAGTTGCGGCCATCCGTTCATTTATAATAAGCGGATGCCGATAATGGGGAGAGGAATAAGTGGTGCGGAAGCAGGCTTCTTGGGGGATCATACATTGACACTGGAGGCACATTTGACAGAAAGCCTTTACTTTAGCATGCATACAAGGCCAGGTAACATGATCCTACAACTTCTCCAAGGTGTTCCTCTATCTGTGTGGTAAGGACAATGCAGGATTAAGGTTAAGTGTATCAGTGCATTACAGCAGGCGAGCTCAGGGCCAAGTCCAGTAGGGCCATGACCGGCATCTTGGGACACCTTGGGGACTGACGGCATGTGTAGGCCACAACACGCCAGTCATAGTTTGTTTTTCTGGGGCATAGGGGTTAGGTCTTGCTTGATCTGCATGTGCTTGTCCATGGGTCTCAGGGCCGAGAGGTTTCTTGGTCTTCTTCTCTCCCTGGGAGGTTCCACTTCAGTCTGGCAGAACAGTTGGGGACAGTTTGGGCTGGGGCAGAAGTCTCTCCTGGGCTTCCTGGTGGCCATAGCACACTCAAGGGCAGTGAGCATTTCATTTGGGCTGGTGGCCTCTTCACCCCATAGACTTTCTTGCCTCCATTGGTAGCTCCCGCATTAATTGATCCATAGCCACACCTCTTTGGCACTAAGGGAATCTAGTTGTAGCCGACGGCAGGTGATACAAAGCAGGTTGTCTATTTGTAGGCTCAAGTTAAGGCCTGAGGTTTATCTCCGCTTGTGGAAATTTGCTGCTGCATCGATCTGTGTTGTTCTTCCAAAATTGTTTCATAATCTTGGTCTTCCACAGTGGAGAGTGTATGATAGGTCAGTAGGGGGAGCATGGCTTGGCGCAGTAGGTCACAGGAGTGTTGTCCTCTCAAGTAGCAGACTCTAAAAAGGGCAGAGGAAAAAAGGCATTTTACTGTAATTCCACCTCGTACTTGTCCCTTTTACCTTCCTGTACTGCTGATCCAGGCTTCTTCCAGCAAGCTTCTCCCAGAGGTTGAAGAGTTGTTGAGCCATCCTGATTGGCCCATCAGTTTTGCCATACTATGAGACACCCCCCTTGTAGCCACACTCAGACATGCTGTCCTTGGTGTTGGACTGGCACAAAAGAATTCAGGAGGAAGAAGAAGAAGAAGACGACGAGTGTTCAGCACTTTGATTTCAGCACATATTCTGAGGTCGTCCTTGATTAAATAAAATCCTGAAGTTGACTAAAATGTTATGTTCAAATCTCTTATTTTGCTTCAATTTCTTTTCATCCGTTTCTATTGGCCCTCATCACCCCTTCACGGCTCAGGTCTTAACTAACAGATTGTAATCTGTGTGTTGATGTAAAATATTGATAGAACTGATCAAACATGTTATCAGCCTCCATTGTGATAACATATACCTTTATTTGTCCCACATTAGGGAAATATCTCTGTTACAGCACCTTTCTCCCACCACCTGTACAGTGTCCAGAGGAATCCCCAGGACTGAGCTGTCATTTCTGATCAGCTTGTCCAGTCTCTTGCTTTCTGCACCAGAGATGCTGCTGCACCAGCATACCACACCATAGAATATGGCTGAGGCCATCACAGAGTCTAAAAAGGTCTTCAGTAGCTCTCCCTGCACTCCAAAAGACCTTAGTCTCCTCAGCAGAAAGCGTTTGCTCTGCACTTTCTTGTAGATTGCCTCAGTATTATCTGTCAAGTCCAGTTTGCTGTTCAGATGAACACCCAGGTATTTAGAATTTACGATTTAGGGGGAAGATGACAGCGTCTTCCACTCCAATGCCAGGTTAGTAGGCAAACTGAAGTGGATCCATTGATGGGCTCACCAGAGGTTGCAGATAAGTTTGCACCAGCCTCTCCAATGTCTTCATCAGATGCTAGGTCAGTGCTACTGGTCGGTAGTCCCCAAGGTCTTTTGGGCACGACTTTTTTGGTACAGGCACCACACAGGATGTTTTCCATAGCTGTGGCACCTTCCCCAGCTTCAGGCTCAGGTCAAGCATGTACAGCACTATGCCACAGAGCTGGTCTGCACAGGTCTTAATTAAGGAGCCTGGAGCTGGATTTAGATGATTCACCCACTTCTGGTCACCCTCAGCCTGAGAGCTGGTCTCCTTATGACCAGTGATGGTTTTGAGCCCTTTCCACACACCACTGATGTTGTTCTGCTGCAGCTGATCCTCCATTTTCCTCCTATAGCATGCTTTTCCTTCCCTGATCTTCTTTCTCTGTTCTCTCTGGACAGTTTTCAGCTCTTCCTTGTTTCCTGATTTAAAAACCCTCTTCTTCTCTTTATGAAGAGTTTTTATATCAGAGTTGATCCATGGTTTGTTGTTGGGAAAACACCATACAGTCCTGGTAGGTACAGTATTCTCCATGATGACGATGACACACTGCACAGTTGAACAAAGCCAGATGAGAGACAGCAGCTTGATAACATTGAGGAATGTGTAAAGGCCATTAGACACTAGAGGCTCAGTCACTTCCTCCTACTGATGATGCTGGTCCTCTGATCCCGTCTGCTCCATCCTGATGTTCTGCTTCAGCTTGGAACCTCTTTCATCTGACGTTCACTCTTGGCTTCAGCCTGAAGCTTGCAGAGAGGCTGCTGTGGAGGTCTTGAAAATGGTACACTCAATAACTGTAGCTGGATATTATAGAATTAAAGCTGAAAGTACTGAAATCTGAAATGGACCTGATGTCTAAAGTCATACAGTTACTGAAGAGGTTTATGCATCGTTTAGCTATGAAACTCTTCTGTCAAGCCGATTTGGTTCTCCAAACACCTCCACTGTGGCCTATTGCCACACGCTACCCCATCTATAAAGCCTTTAATTAACCCCATTAACACCAGGGCTCAGCCCAAGCATGCAGTAAGAGAATGCGCTTATCATACTCCTCTTCCTCAGCACCCGGAAGATAACAGTTCTCTTTTGAGTCCAGTGCCTCTACAAGTTCCTCGTCCTCATCTAGAAAGCTGACACAAAATAATGTTGTTAGTTAAAAGTGGTACCTGAATAAAATCGATCGATCTGTCATCTTTTGGTCTCCTTTAAAGGTGGGGTGCACGTTGTTTGAGAAATGCTTCAGAAAACTGAGTCGGGCCGACAAACAAAACAAATGTGTAGCCACTGAGCAGAAATGGGTGTGTCTTCTCAATATGCGGCAGATTCTGCTAATGCGCATGTCTGACATTAGCAGAAAGGGGCGTGTCTTGTCAACATGTGGTAGAGAGAGTGTTCAGTGCGCATGTGTGACATTAGCAGAAAGCGATTGAAACATAAACATGGCGGATAAAAACGAAATGCGAAGAAAGGCTTATGATAAGGCAAGAAGCAGGACCCGTGTTAATACAGGATCAGTTTTCCAGCGCTGGAGAGAACTGAACGTCTTCTGTGTGAAACGGAGCTAAACCTTTCATGGTGCAACACACAGTAATACAAAAACACATTTGTATTACCATAAAATTACTCATTGTGTTCATTTATTAATAAAAATTTCCCCCCAGGGTTACGTATATATGTGTGGGGCAGAGCTATCAAAACAGGGGTGACACCCATTTGGTTTAAGGGCTTGTTTGTTTTGGTGAATTCAAATGTCAACATTAGCTTTCAAACATCGTGCATCCCACCTTTAAGCTTCATGCAGCTGAAATCTCTCAGATGTGCAGCTCTGCATGTTTGCAGACATCCTGCAGGTTTCTGTGGTTTATTGCTCTTCATGGTATCACTGTCCTGGCTGCAGAAGCTGGACACAAACAACATAGTGCCACTGGATGAAGGCAAGTAGGATCTGATCATCTGAGACGAGACTGAAGATTCCAAATCCTGCAGTTCTGTGTGTAAACTGGTGTAGTGACCTTCAGTTAGTGAACATAGATAAATAAAGCAGTGCATCTCTGTAACTGTCTGAAACCCTGAAAGTGTTTGTGCTACAAGACAGGAAAACCACAGCGAAGCTCTGCACACACACACACACACACACACACACACACAGACACACCCATCACACAGACACACACACTCCACTACATACACACAAATAGACACACCCATCACACACACACACACACACACACACACACACACACACACACACACACACACACACACACACTCCACCTCACACAGACACACACACCCATCACACAAACACACACATGCACACACACACTCCACACACACACTCACACACACACAACAGGCACACTATGCAGATTGCGTATTTAGAGCGGTCCAAAGTGATGGAACTAATCTGAGTTCAATATTTTGATTAAAGTGAGTACACACTTCCTTCCTCAGTCAGGACATGACAGGGTTTGCTGTGGTCCAACAAACCCTGCGCTAGTCCACCAGCACCACCACTGAGCAGCTACAGTAAACAGCAGAAGGTCTTTATGCTCCCTGAGGAATCCACATCTATTGCTTTCGGTGTTCATAAAAACCCTCTTTATTCCTGAAGAAGCTCAAACAGAAGATCAGATGCTCTCCTACACTGACTCTGACAGGAGATCCAGAAATGATCTCACTAGTAATTAGTAGAAGAATAATTAAAATAATATAAAGTGAAGAGACGTAAGTTCAGTCTGTCTGAAACAGGAAACCCTCACCGAGGCCCTGCACCTCAGGCGGCACTTTGTTTCCTTCACTCACTGACATCAGACCTGCTGTAGCTTCAATCCTCAGTCACTCAGAGAAGAACAACGTACAGAAACATGACCCTATGAGTGATGATGGATTTGATCAAAACATAATTATCTACAATTTCTAAAAATATTCTGCTGACAGTCACAAATCTGACGTGACGATCACGTTCTTTTTTCTCCGAAATGACCCATTTATACTGGTGATGTGGCTTTTTGTTTTCAGTGGAAAAAGTGTCTTAGCCACAATACTGAATTCACGACCCCCAAGGTGACAAAAAATGTTCCACTGGCTCTGACCAATCGTGTTATAGATTCTATCAACATCAAAGTCTTCTTTTTGAAACAGTAAACATTACAGTTTAACCGCAACCAATCAGCAGCTAGATAGCAGGCGATATTTTCCACTGACGTGGACCAATCAGATTAAAGAGCATGAAAGAGCTTCAGCAGCACGAGCCGCTCAGCACCAGAGTCTGAGATGGAGACATCAAGAGTCGCTCTCATCGCTCTCGTGTGTAAGTCAAGTCTCACTTCAACACACTTTATTTAAAAAGTGTGTGTTGAATCTCACTGCTGACTTCTGGATTTACTGTAAAGTCTGATGTTGTGTAGGTGTGTGAGGTTGCGTAGAAGTTTGTACACCTCCTCAGTGGAGTATAAAGTCTGATGTTGTGTTGCAGGTGTTCTGTTCTTCAGTCAGAAGAGGATCTCTGGAGCAGAAGTGGAGATGAGAGTCAGACCAGGAGACGACGTCACTCTCTACTGTGACTGTGTTTGGAGAGATGGATTTTATCCGGTGTGGTTTAAAAACTGCTCAGAAAAAGATCATACTCCTGTTATCATCTCTAGTTACAAAGTGATTCATGGTGATTTTCCACGTTATTCGATTCTGTTGAACGTTTCCAGCAACACTCAAAATCTGCTGATTAAAAACATCACAGAATCAGATCAGGGCCTGTACTACTGCGCTCTGAGTGAGAAGAAGGTTACAGACAATGAAAAAGGTCCAATACAGAGCACTGACGTTTATCACTATGGAAACAGATCAACTCGACTCTTTGTACTCGGTAAGATCTTCTAATGATTCTTCATTTTTTTCTGTTTGCTGATTATCTCTGTAAAACTGAACAATATTCATAATCTGTTTGTGTGTGCGTGTTCCTCAGCAGAACCCTGTCACAGTCTATCAGAGGAGAGTGTAAGCTGTGTAAGCTGGAGTCAGGTTTTCAGTGTGTGTGTTGTGTGTGTTCTCCTCTCCTCACTCCTCTCCTCCATCTGTGTGTACTGCGTCTGCACAAACACCACTAAAGGTACTCACACACTCACTCTCCTCTCTAAAACTAAATCAGCACTGAACACAGGAAGTACGTCTTCTCTTCGCCATCCAGGAGGCGTCTCTACTCACCTGTCAGTCATTTTGTCCTGAGTCATAGGGGCGTGGCTTTAGACAGACTGATTTAAATAATCTTTGTAGTGTCGCTACTTTAAGATGTCATTCTTTCATTCACAGCGAGAATCAAAGCTGATCTGACAGGAAGTGACAAAAGGACGACTCTGAGACGTGAAGAGGTCGGAGATGATGAGGTTTGTTACGCCTCACTGGACATCCAGAAGCTCGAGAGGAAGAAGATGAAGAGGAAGAAAAGAATTCAGCACTCTGATTTCAGCACATACTCAGAGGTCAGAACTGAGAGAACTGAGAGATTCTGAGGAGGCGTTAATGAATTCTGAACTTCCTGTTACATCACAGTGTTTTATTCTGATCAACTGTTTTTACTTCCTATATGACTTTCATCCTAATGAGAGTAATTAATTTGAGATTCTTGCTGCATGTGCTTTATGGTTTTATTACTGATGTCTGATTCATTCTTATTCTTTGTATTATATACTGAACTAAATTAAAATGTTGAAGTGAGATTTATATCAACGTCTGTAATGTATTTCAGAATATGCTGATAAATAAAAAAAATATGAAACATTATATTATCTTTTCTATTTTCAGTTTTTCTGGCCATGTTTCTATTTTATGTTTATAACTTTTTAAGAGCCGAACACAAACACAAATCACACCTCTGTCATGTTTTGGTCTAGATTTGGCATTTTCTTTACAGCTAAGCTTATGGTAAAGTTCTCTGGACCTCTCTGCGACGTGTGTGCAGTCGTTACTGTCCGAGTGCAGGACCTGGTCAGGGCTTCATCTCATCCAGCATTGTTCTGCAGAATGTCAGTAGTGCTGTGAGATTTCAGGACGATTGATCTCCTGGAAGGTTGCAGGGTTGTTGTGAAAAATCTTAGTAAAAATAATTAAGGTATTATTCCTTACAATACTATAACCAAAGTATTAAGCCTTGCAAAATATTGCAATTGGTGTCATAGGACATACAGTATGTAGGCGATGTTGTAGGCCAGATGTAAACAAGAAAAGAAGTTTACTGTAATCATAAACTTAGTAAAAGTATCCAGAATCAGTGCTGTCAGGCCTAGTCAGTCTGAGCTCTCTGATCAACAATGTGTGAGGAAGTGAATAGCAAATATTCAGCTGAAACAGGCCTCATGAAGGGAGTAGTGTGAGACAGCTGTATCAGGTGACCAGCTGGACAGACCTGCTGAATCTGAGATTGAGAGTCTAAGGGGAACAAAATTGTGAAAAATGTTGTTGTGCTGTTGTTATGCTGTTGTGAAAAATCCCAGAACCCAGCAGTAAAAAACAGAGAGACATGCCTTAAGGCGATTATGATTGGAGTCATAAGACACATGGGGATAAACCCCAGATGTTGTAATAATCTTATGGTAATATATAATATATAATAATATATAACTAGAGAATAAAATAACCAAATAACCACACTTGAGTCAGAGGGTGGATAGAAGGTGATTTATTATTATTATTAAGGTGTTTTTATTAGGCCTTAGTAAAGGGGAGTAGTAGGAGTGTAATCTGGAGATCCAGGAGTGTAATCTGGAGATTCAGGAGTGTAATCTGGAGACGCAGGGTTAGAATCAGAGGGAGAAGATGGAAAGGTGGGAGAGAGGGGACGAACATAGGCATAAGGAGGGGGGGAGCCGGGAGTTCCAGGCTCACGGGTGCAAGGGTGAGCATGAGGACAGCCATCAGTTTGAGATCCCCTGTCCACGAGGTTTACCAGAGTGGTTTGAGAGGAGGACATGAGAACAGGAGGATTTCTCATAATAGGGGATGGCAGATAAGCATGCGCAGGCAGTTCAGGAGAAATGAGCTGTTCCAGAAGCGTAGTGAGCTCAGAGATGATATGACGCAGTTGGAAGCGGCGATAGCCGGCCATGGGGTCAGCAGGCGCAGGTCTTGGATAGGGAGAAGGACGAGGGTCCCGGCGGGTGTAGCCAGGCTGAATTGACCGACCTGGAGGTGAAGGATCTAAGGAGAGAAAAGAGTAACTGACTTAGTAGAGATAGAGGAAATGAAGCTTGAGATATGTATATGTTAGCAAGCCCAGCCAGGGGATAAAAAGACAGGCTGAGATCATAAACAATTAACAGGCTTGAGAAGTTAAAGAACTCCACTTGTACACAAGCAATATTACAGCAGCAATAGCTTAACAATAGTAATGTTATAGAATGACGAATAGGTAAGAGCCTTTTTACATAATATCATGTGACATAAAATAGACTCATAGAGTGAATATAATCAGAAAACATCATATACAGGAGAAGATAGCAAAAGGGAAACTTACTCATTTTAGTTGAATGCAGGTTTACTCCTCAGGGCAGATGTCTGTCGTAAAAGACTCAGAAGCAAATGGCAAATGTAACTTTGACGAGGGAATGGAGCCCCTTTTTGTGCACATTTGTAATAACAAATGTAAACTTGTTATGAAAAATGGGAAAGACAGTGGTTCTCAGACCTTGGCCCATAGCGATAACATGTTAGGTAGAATGGAAAAAACCATTGTTCCCAGACCGTAGCTCATGAATTGTTATGGAAAATGAAGAAGACCATGGGTCTCAGACCTTGGCCCATAGCGAAAACATGTTAGGTAGAATGGAAAAAAAACAGGGGGCCACAGTCCTAGGCCCTGAGAACTAAAGGAAGGAAAATCCATAAATGGGCATATGGGTGAAAGGTAATGGGAAATCAGGGGAAATTGGGTCCGGGTGTTTAGAGAACATAGTGGGTAATGCCGATAAAAACAGGTGATATGGCACCTGGGACTCCAAAAAATAGTGGGAAACGAAGCGGGGGCGAGGAGTGTTAGGATATATATATATCCGGGGCGAGCGGGCCAGTTGGGGGTTGTTTTTATTTTCGCAAGGACGTCGCGAGAGTTTTTGTTTCTTTCTTGATTGATTTGGCATGACATGCCCTTATGGGTTTTAATTTGTTACTTTGAATTTGGTAATTTGTTACTTTTAATTTGGCAATAATTTGTTACTATTAAATTTGGCAATTTGATACTTTGAATTTGGCAACTACAATTTGTTGGCTGATTGACCACAATAAAGAAGTTTGCTCATTCTCATCCAGGCCTGAGGAGTTTTCTCAGTTTCTTTTGTAGTAATTATAGAGTTAACAGTGAAATTTAACTAAAAGCCTAAGAGAAGAGGACACCCTGTGATGTGTCGACTTGGAGACCGGCTCTGAGTTCCGACATATCTAATGGCACCCCAGATGGGACTTCAAAGGGGCTAGCTTGACCTGTGTCCGGGACCAGGACCACTCTCTCTGAAGGGTCACAGAGGCCGGCCATAATAATAAGGTAAGCAGACGCCTGTTATATTCGAAGTCTGTGTGTAGTGAATCTGTGGCCTGAAAAGGGAGGGGTGGCCCTGGGAGGCGGACAGCTGCCCTTGAAGTCAAGAACTCTTAAGGGTGAAATACAGTATAATCAGTATAATAACTGGATGAGAAGGGCAATAGATAAAGTTGTTTTTTGTTTTGATTTGTGACTGTGTGAGTGGCAGGGTAAAATCTCATGGGCGGATTCTGTTGTGAGAGGCACACACACACTTAGACAGTGAGAGAGGTGTGAGTGTGTGACAGGCATAATCTCATGAGTGAGTTCTGTCGTGAGAGGCACGCACACGGAGAAAGAGGGAGAGGTGTGTGTGTGTGACAGAACAAAAATCTCATGGGTGCATTCTGTCGTGAGAGACACACACACGGAAAGAGCGAGCGAGAGACAGAGTGAGGGGTGTGTGTGTGTGTGTGTGTGTGACAGAAAAAAACTCATGAGTGAATTCTGGTGTATACATTTTTACTTATTTATATTTGTGGTATTAAGGATTGAAAATTCCTGTGGCGTACCGCCGGTGTGTATATAACTCACAGCCGGGACTGAACGGGCAGGTGGAGAAAACGCGTTGGCCCTAGATAGGGTAGGGCTGGTGGGGGCCCCCTGGGGTACGGTAAAGTACCCCGTATTTATAAGTGTTATAAGTGTTTATATACGTGCACGTTATCATCATAAATATACGGCACATAAGTACACAGTCATAAATGGCACATAAGTACACAGTCATAAATATACGGTCATAAGTATATAAATAAGTGTACGCCATATATAAAATATTATAAGTGTACGCCATATAAGTATATAATAAATGATACGTGTACGGTGTGTATTGTGTATGAATTGTTCATGTGTTTATGTGCACGTGTGTATTTGTGTATTGTCAAACTGAATGACGATTCAGTTTGATGTGTGATAAAGTATAAACAAGCAATTGTGAAGTGTTTTATGGCACTTATAAGATCTTATAAAATGAGTTGCAACCTAGAGGCCTAAGTCGCACAAGCAGAACATAACATTTATTTAAGTTACACAAGCAGTCCATTATAACAGAGAACTGTATGAGACAGACACACTAAGTGAGGATGGGATTCACCTGATTCATCTGATTCACTTCACGTCATAGTTTAGTTTTCAATAAATGTTTTCCACATACCCCCAAGGTCCAACAAGTAGCATTTTAATCCGAATTGCTGTGCTCGCTTTGCGGTGATTTTTTTTTTTTTTTTTTTCTTCTTCTTCTTTTTCTCGAGGACTGTGCACGGAGTTTGCTCCCGTCCATTTTTTCCGACTCTCGCTTCCTAGTGATGAACTACAAATTCGGTGTCATGTTTGTAGTCCAGCTTTACATGAGCCAATAGTGCCTCGTAGAGCAGAGATAGACAAGCTTAGAAGCCAATACCCGGTAACCGGTATTTGGTTGGCAGTTGGGCCAGCCAGTAACAAAGAGCGAGACTCTGACGTCCCCAATAATAAAATTTAGCCAATAAGGAGACGATTTTAACGAGGAGCGATAAGGGCCATCTGGCAAGGGGCCAGGTGTGCCCGCTACTGAAGAACACTGTGAAAACAAGATTGATTGTTATGACTTACATTCCAAAGCTGAACACACAGAACAGCTTTTCTGAGTCTTTTCTCTTTTCGTGAGCAGATACTAATGCTGAATGGGAAAACATTCATATAATAAATCATTTTAATTTTGTTAAAGAATTTAGACAAGTCTAGGGCCATTTGTGTTGACTTCATAGAAAATTAAATTTTGTGTTGGGGGAAAGTTTTAAGGTTAGTAGTGTTAAACCAGGTGTAGGTCATTTTGTTTTATCTTTATTTTTTGTATTTGTTTTATTATTAACCTTTGTTTTATTTTTGTTGTTGTTTGGTTATATGGATTCCATAAGCTGAAAATCTATACAATCAGCTAGTGTTCCTGGGTCCACACATATGCATAGTCATTCATACATACATAGATACATAGTGGTTTTAATTCAGACCGGGACTGACATAAACTCCAATATGATTTATAATTACATTAATAACCTAATGGCCTAATGTAGTGTTTTTGTTTTTTGGGTTTTTTTACAGAAAGCATTTTAGCTTCTGTAACTTTGTGCCAGTGAGGCCTAGGATCACCCTGACATTTGTAGCACACACAGAGAGGTTGTTTTGGTTCCAATGAGATTGTTGTTTTCTCTCTCTCTCTCTCTCTCTTCTGAGTGTTAGAGGTTTTAGAAGCTGAAAACTTGGAGCATTATCTAACTGTGTATACATTATGTTATAAGTGGGTCGTTAGATGAGACCCAAGATTACCGACAAGTTAACAACAATTTAAATTTAAATGGTTTATTCTGTTCACTTTTATTTGTTAGTTTTTTGTTTTTCTTTCTCCTGTTTTGACAATGTAACAACGTTTACAACTCAACTCAACAGTTTGATTTGATTATTTATCTAAGTGGTTAAACTGGTTTGATTGATTGATTGATCGATGGAGGGTTTATTTGATCTTGTTTGATTTATTAGTGAGTTAACTATTTGAATAGGTTAATGCTTGGTTGAATATACAATTATATGAATGTGTAGTTGGTTGATTTTAATCAAGTTTAATTTTCAGTTTTATTTGAATTTCATAGAGTTATACTTATTGGACTTATACTCTGATTTTTTATCTGCTTTGTTTCTTGAGAGCCAGACTAGAATCCCCCAGCAACCCCGATTACCAGAAAAAGAATAAAAACGTCCAACTACAATAGTTACAGAACCACGTGATAGAGCCACAATGGTGAGACCGGAGTGCATGATGGACAGAGGGAAGAACTTAATAACTCCAGCTACAATTATAATAATAAAGCACAAGAAGGCTGAAAAAGAAATTAAGAAGTACATGAAAAAATGGCAAGACCGGACAAGGGGAGAATTGCAGTGGCCCGAAGGTGGAACATTCGATGAAGGGAAATGTAAGAAGATGAAGGAAAGGATAGAATGTTGGGGGGAAGCAAAAAAAGAGAGTATCGAGAAAACTATGAAGAAATGGGAGATAGTGGAGTGGTTTGAAGAGGAAGGAAAGAGAAGAAGGGAAGAGAAGCTAAAAGCGGAACCAAGCAAAGAACAGGGAAAAGAGAAGGCTACAGCCCCACCATCAGATGAATGGGGGGAACAGCTACAGCCCCCACCTTACAATCAACAATATAAGCCCAACCATCATGGCATATATCCCGTAATAAATACGGGGAAGGCGAGTGAAACACAAGAAATAGAACTGGAGATCATAGGAGGGCAAGTCAGAGGAGTCATCCGGCCGACAGCAGTAGAAAAAGAGCAAGAAGGCTGCCCTCCCATGGTAAAGGGCGGTATAAGAGGAGAAGAAGGAAAATACCCAGAATGCCCAGAAGGGGCTACAGGAGGAAGAGAGGAAGCGCTGGAAGATGATGAATACCGACGCCTGTACTGGGACAGGGAGGTGGAGAAAGCTAATGCCCGATGGGAGGAAGGGGACTCCCACTTATCGAGGCAACAAGCAGAGGAGCGTAATATGGAGTGGTTGACTGAATACACACACCCGCCAGGTTTAAAAAGACACAGCACACCAACAGCACATTGGGCAGGGGAACATATGGAGCCACAAATGGAAGATGTCTGCCAGTCGGGAAGGAGAGGATTAATAAAGACCGGGCAGGTGGAACATCATAAGAGCCTAAGCGAAGCCCAGGGGTCCCTAAGCAAACCAAACGACTGTGCAACAAAAAGGACCCTCATAGCGGTCCAGGAGGAGCAAGAAAAGAAACAGCAGACCAAGGCAGATGGGAATTTATCACCCAGTGGAAAGACAGAGGAGGGGCGGCAACGGCATCCACAGCTGATGGAAGGTACAGAGATGCCCGGCGAGGGAATAAAAAGACGGAGTAACCAAAAGTCCCTCACCCCAATGGAAATGGTGAGTGATGATGACATAAGCTCAAGGGCGGCCCCAGTGAATGTGGAGCCCCCGCACGATATAAGAGGAGTAAGAGTGAGACTGCAGGGAGAAGTGCAGCTGACCCCCCTGGAAACAGAAGGCGTGTGGCAGAACGAAGAGCAGGAAAGAGCAATAAGGGAAGCTCTGGAACGAAGCCAAAAAACAGATGTGACGATGGAGGAGTTACGAGGTCAAGCATCACGACTAGAAATGAAAGTGGAGGAATTGGAATTGGAATATAAATACTTGGAGGAGGAACAGAAACGAGCGGAGAAACAATTTAAAATTCTCCAAAGAACAAGAAAGACACGGAAGAAGTTAGACAAACAAAAATGGGGCGACATCCAAAGAAACAGACACATGCAGACCCGATCCCAGACGGGAAGAGGGAGAGGTGGGGAGACGCAGCAGGTGACCCCCGAAAGTGAGAGTTCCAGTGAAGAAGAGGAGGAGACAGAAGCACCAAGAGCAACACAGCTCCCCCTGATAGTTAAAGGAAAGCAAATGCATTATGTGCCATGGACATTTATGGATGTGACTGGATTGGTAAAAAGACTGCCAAGTGTGTGCGAAGGAGCACAAAGGTGGATCACAAAGTTTGAGGAACAAACAACTGGACAAAGTTTGGCTCTGGGAGATTTGAAGGCAATCCTATGCCAAACCATAGGAAAAGCAAAAATGATGGAAATATTCCACCTTGCTGGATTAGGAAGAGAGGCAGATGATCCAAGGGGAGATGGAATAACCTTCGGCCCATACAGGAATGACCTGTGGGATCAGTTAAGGACGGCCTACCCAACCAAGGCAGACCCAGGAAAAGTGGAAAAAATAAAGCTGGAAGATGGAGAAGGGGTGGCCGAATTTATACTGAAACTCCAGGAGTCCTGGAGAGAGGAGATGGGAGCAGCATGGGATGAGACACCCGCAAGTGAGACACTGTTTAAACTCATGTTAAAAAGGGCACTCCCTGAGGAAGTCCAAGACCAACTGGAAACAGTGGTGGGTCTAAACACCATGCCATGGGCCACCTTTGAAGCGAATGTAATACACTATACAGAGTTACACAGAAAAAGGAAGAAGGAGGAGAAAAAGGCTGCAGAAGATTTAGTAGTACAATTGCACAAGGCGCAGCTGGGAGAACTAGCAAGAAATAAACAAGAAAGCCATGAAAAGAAAAAGAAGGAAGATAAAGTCTATGCCCCAAAACAGGCGGCAGTCATGGTGGCTCCGACCGCTGCTGAAGCCGCGCCACCTCCAATTGGAGGAGTACCACAAGTGATGGTGACTCAGTCACAGCCACTGCCTCCAACCATGATGCAATACCCAATGCAACACCCAATGAGTTATCCCATGAATCCTCAGTATGCACCCCAACAGCGTGGATGGGGACCACCCAGAGGTCGGGGAAGAGGAGGACAGGGAAGACAACCTCCACAAAGACCGGCCTGGAGAACAGGAGGACAAGAGAGAAGAACCTGCTGGAATTGCAATCACCCAAGTCACCTGAAACAAGACTGTCCCTACCTACAATATGGGGCACTAGGAGGGGCCATGGGAAACCAAGGACAGACACAGATGCCTGCTCCAATGCTTCAACAAGGAGCAGGGCAGTCGGGAATGCAGCATGCACTCGCAGCAACACCACAAGGAGCTGGGAATTGGGCAGGCCAATGGCTGGGCCCAGGATTTCAAGGACGAGCCCCAGCACCACCTGGAGGGGGCCCATCGGGCCCAACTCCTGGAGGAATGTGAAGAGGCCCAGAGAAGCCAGAGGGGGAGCTGGTGCAGTGTACCACCTCACTGCACCCTGCACAGGAACCAACAATTATGGTGGGAATCGGAAATGAAGTGCAGGCCCCATTCCTGATTGACACAGGAGCAACATTTACAAGCATTGGGAAAGAAGGCACAAAGCTTCCCCTCACGCGTAGAGCAATAAAAACAGTGGGCTTCTCAGGAAAAACTCAGACTCTACGATTCACTGAGCCGCAATGGATTACTATAGAAGGAATAGTAGTGCAAGCACCCTTACTTTACTCCCCAGACACTCCAGCTAATCTTCTTGGGAGAGATGTGCTTTGCAAACTAGGAGCTAAAATACACTGTGGCCCAACAGGAGTGTGGATAACACTCCCAGAAATGTTAGCTCAACAATACCTAGTAGTAAGCCAAGAAGAAGAAATGACAGAACTGGACAAGGTGTATTGGATGGAAATCAAGGACAAAGATACATCAAACATATGGCAAGAATACTCAGAATGGAAACCATGGCTAAACTACATACGTCCAGACTGCCGTGAGGCCAGGGGACCATGGCATTGTACCCTGAAATATGATGAAGGGGGAAAAGATGAAGAATATGCATCATTATGGGAAGAACGACTAGAAGGAAGAAAATATCACATCAGCACGCACAGCATAATCCTTGGTCGGCAAGGAGTAGCTACATATGCTGTACTCCCTGAACTGATTCAAGAATGGTATCAAGTTGGAGACGCAGTCTCCCACATCTCCCTGATGATCGGGCAAGGGTATGAATCAAAAGACTTAGGGCCTATGATGAGAGAAGCAGGGAGGGTAGAGAAATGGAACCCGACAAGATATTCTAGGGTATGTGTGTCGGAAGACAAAACGTTCCTAAAGATAGATTATAAGGGGACAGAGCAAGTAGTAGCCACCACCATGCTAGTTAGTCAGCAGACAAAACTACAGGTGAGAGTAGAAGTGGAGGTACAGATGTCTCAAGTAGAAGACGAAGAAGAGCTGACAGAGAAAGAAGTAGAAGAATCACTAAGTGAAGTCCCAGAGCAATTATGGACTAAACATGCAACAGATGTAGGACTAGTCAAATCAGCAGGATTAGCGAAAATACAAATCAGACCTAACGCTCCACTACCCTATCAAAGACAATATCCATTATCCAAAGAAGCGGAAGAAGGGATAGGGCCAACTATTAAAGGGTTATTAGAAGCAGGGGTTTTAATCCCCACTAGGAGTCAGTGCAATACTCCAATTTTTCCGGTCAGAAAGCCCAAATCAGATAAATGGAGACTGGTCCACGATTTGAGACCAGTCAATCAGATAGTGGTGGCAGAGACCCCAATAGTCCCAGATCCACACACTTTGTTATCAAATATTCCAGAGGGAACGAAATGGTACACAGTAATCGATCTATGTTCAGCATTTTTTAGTATCCCATTGCACCCGGACTCTCAGCACTTGTTTGCATTTACGTATCGTGGGCAACAGTATACTTATACGAGGCTGCCCCAAGGCTATTGCGAAAGTCCATCAATATTCAACCAAGTACTGACCAGAGATCTGGTGAATTTACAACTGGAAAGCCGGATGGTCCAATACGTGGACGACCTCCTGATTTGTAGCCAATCAAAAGACCAATGTGTGCAGGATTCTATAACAGTACTGAAGGCCCTAGCAACCAATGGGCACAAGGTCAGTAAAGAGAAGCTACAATTCTGCCAGAGAAAGGTGGAATATCTAGGACGAGTTCTAGAAGGAACAACACGAAGAATATTGCCGGCTCATGTACAAGCTATACGGGATGCACCACGACCTCAAACCGTGCGCCAGATGTTGTCATTCCTGGGCATGGCAGGATTTAGCAGACCATGGATATGCGAATTTGCCTTAAAAGTACAACCACTTAGAAACATGATAAAAGCTGCTGATCAGGCTAAGCCCAACACACAGCTGACATGGACACCAGAAGCATCAGCAGCCTTCGAGATGTTGAAGGGCACACTAGCCTCAGCCCCAGCACTGGCTAGTCCGGATTACAGCAAACCATTTCACCTATACGTGTCAGAAAGACAGGGCTTTGCATCGGCAGTACTAATGCAGCAACAGCAAGGGGTAGGAAAACAACCTATTGCCTACTTCAGCACAGCATTGGACAACGTTGAGAAGGGCATACCGCCATGTTATCGTGCTCTATCAGCAGCAGCATTTGCATATCAAAAGGCTTCTACCATCACAATGGGTCACCCCGTGACCCTGTATACATCACATGCACTGCATGCATTATTGACAAGTCAAGCGTTTGTAATAACCAATGCGAGGCGCACAGGTTATGATGTGATACTGTCAGCACCGGAATTGACAATTGAAAGATGCAACACAGTTAACCCGGCCGAAAGGATGGTGCTGCCGAGTGAAGGGACTCCACACAATTGTACAGAAGAATCTGAAAAGTTCCTGAAAGCACGACCAGATTTAGAGTCCCAACCTCTTCTAGGGGCACAACAAACTTTCTTCGTGGATGGATCATGTTATCGTACCAATGAGGGAAACAAAGCGGGTTATGCAGTAGTAGAATATGACCTCATGAAGAATGTATATCAAACAATAAGCGGAGTGACTGTCCCACAACCATGCTCAGCTCAATTGGCAGAGATAAAAGCATTGACAGCAGCTTGTAAGCTAGGAGCAGGGAGAATGTGTACAATATACACTGACTCAGCATATGCGTATGGGGTATGCCACGTTTTTGGACCAATCTGGGCACAACGAGGGTTCCTGAGGGCTGATGGTTCAACTATCTCCCATGGACCAGCCATAGCAGAACTGCTGGCAGCGATACAGATGCCTAAAAAATTAGCTATTGTGAAGTGCAGAGCTCACAGAACAGATGGAACAACAATAACAAAAGGAAACACTGCAGCTGATGAAGCAGCTAAAAAGGCAGCAGTAGGGGATGGATGCATAATGGCACTCATGCAGGGAGAAGAGCCAGATGCAGGTCCAGGAGAGATGTCAATGGAAGATGTGAGGGATGCACAAAACACAGCCAATCCGGAAGAAGTAGAACAGTGGAGAAAACGAGGCGCATTCCAGGACAAAGAGACAGAAGTATGGAGAAGCGGAGAGGGGTTGTGGGTGGCACCCACAGCCCTTTTACCAATGCTGATAAAGGAAGCCCACGGGATAGATCACTGTAACAGAAGGGTGATATTAGACACTGTCAGGAAAAACTGGTGGTCTCCGTACCTAGCCAGCTACGTAGATAAAACACTAAGAACATGTGAGCTCTGTGCTAAAAGAAATGTCAGAAAGGGTTTCACGGCCCCAATAGGACACATTCCAGAACCTCGAGGGCCGTTTCGACACTTAATGATGGATTTTGTGGACATGGCAGAAAAGGCAGAGGGAAAGCGATACATTTTGGTAGTGATTGACATGTTTAGTAGATGGGTAGAAGCAGTGGCCTGTGCCAGGAATGATGCTAAGACAGTGGCAAAATTCTTGTGTAGAGAAGTAATCCCAAGGTTTGGTATTCCAGATCAGTTGAGTTCAGATAATGGACCTCATTTTGTGAATAAAGTAGTTGAATCCATTGCACAAGCGTTGTGCATTAATCATAAGATGGGATGTGTCTATCACCCAAGCTCACAGGGAAGAGTAGAAAGAGCCAACGGTGTGCTAAAAGAGAAAATTGCAAAGATATGCGCCAGCACAAGCCTGAATTGGGTACAGGCTTTGCCACTGGCTCTGATGAAAATGCGTTCACAGACAAATCGTACAACGCACTTGACACCGCATGAAATGGTAACAGGCAGGCCGATGCCCGTGGCTTTTACGCGAGGACCCTATAAGGGCCCATCACTTGAACAGATGGAAGGTGAAATGTCAAGCTATGTGAAGCATTTAACCCATATCCATAGACTCTTGTGTTCGCAGGTGAGTCCGGCTACGCATGGCACAGAAGTGGAGGAACCACGTAACCAGGTAGAGCCAGGAGACTACGTGTACATCAGAACATTCAAGAGAAAACATTGGAGACAGCCAAGAAGAGAAGGACCCTTTAAAGTGGTGTTAGCTACCCCCACGGCAGTCAAGGTCGAAGGTAAGGAATACTGGTACCACCTTAATCATTGTTGTCGTGCGACAGCTGTAGCAAACACTGGGGAAGAATCTTCAACCTCAAAGACGAGGGCGCAGCCCCAAGAACAGCCACACGCCATAGAACAAAGAACCGGGAAACAGCCCTCCACGTCTGAGGCAGGACAACAGCGGGCAGGTCAGTCACCCGCCGACAAAAGGAAAGAAAAAGACTACAGGATTTCGTATTCTGAGGACCAGGATTATAGTGATCCCTATGGTCCTGACCTAGTGACAGGCCCGGCCGCTGGAACACGGGCCAAAGCTAGAGCACGCACACAGCAAATCCACCTGCCAGGGAACGTTGAGACATCAATCCCTGCCCCTGTAGGTGACATTGTTGAGGATAATCCAGGAGGTTACACAAGCTCAGCGAGGGATTAGATATTTAGATTAGATATTGTTGGAGACCTAAAGTTATAACAAATCGTTTGTGAATCATGGCTCAACTAGCCACTCCCCAAAAAGAGAACACAGACGAGAAACCACTAGATAAACTCGATGGAACTCATAAACAATATAAAGACAGACTAACTGTACAAATCTTTTATATGGCATGTGTAATAAGCATACTTCTGAATCTAGCAATCGCAGTAGGAATTTTTACAGTTAAAATTCGTGCCTATACCCTACATAATGACACTCATAATGACTCATTGCCCTATCACACCTCCGAATCAGGCTCACGGCTCAGACGTAGTATAGGCACAGGTTCCGCCACTATAGGGGGACGCACAGTTTTTCAGGGGAAAAGCTCCTATCCCATAATAGCGGGAGTTGACAGGACATCAGCCGAGACAGCTATTGAAAGTCACATAAAGTGTGCTCTAGGATTATTCACCCATGCTAGCAACCGCAGGAAAATAGGGAATGACACATGGTACTTCATGATGTATTCTTTTGACTACACTGGTCCCTTTTCGGCAGTAGTATCAGACCCGATACAGTGGGCGAAAAACCAGTCATCATCACACTACACCCTGACCCTAGAGATTCGAATTAAGCGACCAGGAGAGGCAACCCCAGATCCAACAACTAGCATTGTTATCAGTGGCCAACCTGCCAGAGGTGACGACGGCGGACATTGTAAGTTAATCCATGCCTTATGGTATTACAGTCTCCACGCGGACTCAGTTTATCCATCCTCATTGCAGAAAACGTTATTCCTTGAAACATATGAAGTCTATGTCTACGTCCCAGCCTGGAGTCCTGGCTTTCAGTTTCGTCAGGCAGGTATTGATTTTTGGGCTAAATGTGGCGGTTCAGGCAATAGTAAATGCGAAACACGCCACTCCAGGGTACGGGGGGAGTACGGGACACTTCAGAATTACGTTAAAGTGAACAGTATTAACCAATACAATACCACAGCTGACGGCATCGAGGGAAACCTCTATCGACAGTGGCTGACAGAAACTGCTCACCAGGTTGCTGCAAACAGTACCTGTGTAGTATGCCATGACCGGTCTAATCAAACTCCCTATGTAATGCCTACTAGAGGTGTGGATGAGTGTGATAAATCTCCATATAACGATACATATTTGTGTCCTGCACTGTGCCTGCTGGGGTCAGCAGCCAGAACCCATGGGCCGAAATGGATGGGCAACATAAGTAGATCATGTGCGTATCAGCCGGTAGCCTCGCCAATTCCTACAGATATGTCCGTTCAGATGCGGTCTAACCAGAAATTTCCACTATGTATTAAGTCCAGGGGATCAGTGTATGTCGGATTTATTCCTAAAACTGCCTGCATGGGAATATTAGATGCTCATCACCCTATAGTGAATGTGCTTCCACATTGTAAGACGACAGAATACGGATGTGAAAAGTCCGTTCCAGGTCTAATGACCGTCCCTAGTCTGAGATTTGGCACATTGCCACTGGCAGACATCTTCTGGTACTGTGGCGAGAGCACGGCGCTTCAGACCCTTCCTCGAATGTGGCATGGACTGTGTGCTCCAGTTGTGCTAGAGGGACATCTTACAGTGATGGCCTTAAATAACTCCCTCCTAGACCAACTCTTAACGCAAGCACACATCCATAACTCACGATCTATACGTGATATCTCAAAATATCTGCGACCCAGTAATGCGTCCGCGCTTCCTGCCTGGTCAGCAGACCCTGATATTTACATTGACTGGAGAGGAGAGCCTGTGGGTGTTCCAGAGGAGCATAGAGCCCTATCCGATGCAACCTCGATGGCATGGACCGTTTTGTTACCGCACGTGCAAGTACACAGAAATATGAAATGGATAAACTACATATGGTATAATCAGCAGCGCTTTATCAATCATACAATTGCGGCCTTAGGACTCATCTCAGAACAATTACATGCCACCACGCTGATGACAGTGGAGAACCGCTTTGCTATAGATCAAATGCGAGGGCCAGAACAGGGAGTGTGTGAAATGATCGGCACTGACTGTTGTGCCGTCATCCCCCTACATACGGGCCCTACAGGACCACTAACCACATTGCTTACCCAGATGAAAGCAGCCCGAGACCAGATGGTCCGGAACTCGGGCGCACCGGATCCAACCTGGTATAAGTGGTTACTTTCGGGAGATTGGATGGCAGGATTAATGCGTGTAGGCATGACAATTTTTACAGTATTAGTAGTCATAGCCTGTGTTGCGTGCTGCGGAATACCTCTTCTACGCGCGTTGATTGACAAAACAGTCCACTCTCTCTTTGGACAATATATGCAGATGCAGATGATGGAAATGGATCCAGACTCATTCCCGCTGCTGGACAAGAACATTAGTGATTCGGACTGGAACTAGCTGCACATATACAGGACTGTAACATATTGGTGTATGTCCATGTTTGTCTGTATCCCGTGTGTGTGTGTGTGTGTGTGTGTGTTTTTGTAAGTGTTGTGTACAGACTTATGGAGTGCATCCCATCCCGGCGTCCCCAGCGCCGCCAGCCAGTGCAACGACATCAGACGTGTGCCTGCCTTGAACCTGATTCTGAGGGTCTGGTGTACCGCTTTCATAGATATAATGACGATAACGCCCCACGCCTGGCCTGTTGCTCGTCTTGTAGAAGGTTAGGTAGGGAAGTATCCCTTTCGGCATACCGGTGGTGGTTATATCTTAGGCTTGAAAAGGAGCCCCAGCGGACTTGGCGATCGTATCCCCCCCTTGGATCGCACAGTCAGTGGATTACCCTGGAGGAGGACTCACGGCCTATCCCACTGATACTCTCACATGCAGACATCATGCTCGAAGAAGCGTCATGGGTGGTCATGCATCAACCTGACATGGACTACCAGCTTATGGATAGACTCGTCCTGCGGGTTCACGCCTATGAACTCCGCCGGTGCATTTCCGTTGCATCACTGTATGGCCCTAAAACTAAGCATGCGTACCTCATATCACGCTATGTGCAGCAGCACGTTGTCCAGCAGTATTACTCTCTTTTCTTTTGTGGTTATCAACTGTGGACTACTCACACTAGTGGGGCACAAGCAGCCCTAGCGCGTCTACACCCGCAGCCAGCTTGGCTGGCTCAGTGCCTACAAACACGTAGAGACTCAGAAGTAGTAGTAATCCTTCCAAGAACATGTTACTCCCAAGCGTTCTCTGACATTTGGTATTCACTGAATAATAAACGGCGGATTAAAGCGCCATTGCCACGTTGGGTGTACGCGAGACACCACAATCATTATTGGTGGTGGCCCTAATTGTGACTGAATTCAGACTGTATACACACAAGCTTTGCTGTACATATGCTTAAGTAATGTGTTGGTATCTGTGTCTACTGGTCTATTGCCTGTTTTCTATATTGTATGTGAAGATTTGTTGCAGGCTATGTCGAACCCGCGGAGTAATCAGAGACAAGTCCAGCGTCCCCGCACGTGTGCCCGGTTAGAGGCGAGCCCGCGGGGTATCGCTTGTCGACTCGACGACGCTCCCGGTTACTGCTATACGTGCATCGTACTGGACAACGAGGTAGACCTGTCTGACTTCATCTGGAGGGACTTCAACCTGGGTGTATCACCACATCGGACCTGGCTGACATACCCTTCCCCACCGACGGCTGACACTTGGTTCACGTTGCTTGAGGACACACGCCCCGTATCACTTATCCTTGCACATGCAGATCTAGTCCTCCCTGAAGGACTGTGGGTTCATTCGTGCCATGAGAATGATTATTCTCTGGACAGGGGATTGCTTTTGCGGGTACACACATACGAGATACGGCGTTCCTTCTGTGTGGCCTCGACGTATGGACGTGGACGTGGACGCGCACATGCGTATATTATTTCCCGCCATGTACGGCAGGCTGCCGTACGGCAGTACTGTACGGTATTCTTTTGTGGATATAAACTCTGGACATCGCACACCAAAGATGTGCAACAAGGTCTACAGGATATGCAAAGACCACCCACTTTCATGGACTCATGGGCAGGGGGTGATTCGGATGCGGTTGTTCCCATTACTCGAGCTTTTCACGCTTATTGCCACAAAGACATTTGGAGATCCCTGCGTGCAGGCCGTCACATCAGAGCCCCGTTGCCACAGTGGATTCAAACCATGCAGCGTAATCACCATTGGTGGTGGTCGTAGGGACAGCTAGTTTTCTTATGCAACTGTTTTTTTTGTGTGTTTTTGTTTGTTTATTATGTTTACTATACCTTTAGTATGTTTATGCTGTATGTTTTGGTGACCCTGGTGACATTGCTTTCACTGTCGCGCTATAAACGCGGGCAGAGTGAGAATTTTCCCTCAAATCTGACTCCAAAGAGGTTTTTTCGCTCACTCCTGGCTCACCTTTTGAGATAAGAGCAAGCATGTGTTTTGTTTTATGTTTGTGTTATGTATGTTTTTTGATGTAGGGGAATAATGTTTTGTTTTATGTTTGTGTTATGTATGTTTTTTGATGTAGGGGAATAATGTTTTGTTTTATGTTTGTGTTATGTATGTTTTTTGATGTAGGGGAATAATGTTTTGTTTTATGTTTGTGTTATGTATGTTTTTTGATGTAGGGGAATAATGTTTTGTTTTATGTTTATGTTATGTTCGTTTTTGTTGAGGGGAAATAAGGTTTTGGTTTATGGTTTATTAGACGTTGGGGTGAAGGTCGTCGTGATTAGATAGATATATGGGTTAGTGGGTTTATATTGTCTAGAACACAGCGACATAGATTTTGTGAGACTGTACAGTCTCACAGGGGGGAATAATGTTGTGAAAAATCCCAGAACCCAGCAGTAAAAAACAGAGAGACATGCCTTAAGGCGATTATGATTGGAGTCATAAGACACATGGGGATAAACCCCAGATGTTGTAATAATCTTAAGGTAATATATAACTAGAGAATAAAATAACCAAATAACCACACTTGAGTCAGAGGGTGGATAGAAGGTGATTTATTATTATTATTAAGGTGTTTTTATTAGGCCTTAGTAAAGGGGAGTAGTAGGAGTGTAATCTGGAGATCCAGGAGTGTAATCTGGAGATTCAGGAGTGTAATCTGGAGACGCAGGGTTAGAATCAGAGGGAGAAGATGGAAAGGTGGGAGAGAGGGGACGAACATAGGCATAAGGAGGGGGGGAGCCGGGAGTTCCAGGCTCACGGGTGCAAGGGTGAGCATGAGGACAGCCATCAGTTTGAGATCCCCTGTCCACGAGGTTTACCAGAGTGGTTTGAGAGGAGGACATGAGAACAGGAGGATTTCTCATAATAGGGGATGGCAGATAAGCATGCGCAGGCAGTTCAGGAGAAATGAGCTGTTCCAGAAGCGTAGTGAGCTCAGAGATGATATGACGCAGTTGGAAGCGGCGATAGCCGGCCATGGGGTCAGCAGGCGCAGGTCTTGGATAGGGAGAAGGACGAGGGTCCCGGCGGGTGTAGCCAGGCTGAATTGACCGACCTGGAGGTGAAGGATCTAAGGAGAGAAAAGAGTAACTGACTTAGTAGAGATAGAGGAAATGAAGCTTGAGATATGTATATGTTAGCAAGCCCAGCCAGGGGATAAAAAGACAGGCTGAGATCATAAACAATTAACAGGCTTGAGAAGTTAAAGAACTCCACTTGTACACAAGCAATATTACAGCAGCAATAGCTTAACAATAGTAATGTTATAGAATGACGAATAGGTAAGAGCCTTTTTACATAATATCATGTGACATAAAATAGACTCATAGAGTGAATATAATCAGAAAACATCATATACAGGAGAAGATAGCAAAAGGGAAACTTACTCATTTTAGTTGAATGCAGGTTTACTCCTCAGGGCAGATGTCTGTCGTAAAAGACTCAGAAGCAAATGGCAAATGTAACTTTGACGAGGGAATGGAGCCCCTTTTTGTGCACATTTGTAATAACAAATGTAAACTTGTTATGAAAAATGGGAAAGACAGTGGTTCTCAGACCTTGGCCCATAGCGATAACATGTTAGGTAGAATGGAAAAAACCATTGTTCCCAGACCGTAGCTCATGAATTGTTATGGAAAATGAAGAAGACCATGGGTCTCAGACCTTGGCCCATAGCGAAAACATGTTAGGTAGAATGGAAAAAAAACAGGGGGCCACAGTCCTAGGCCCTGAGAACTAAAGGAAGGAAAATCCATAAATGGGCATATGGGTGAAAGGTAATGGGAAATCAGGGGAAATTGGGTCCGGGTGTTTAGAGAACATAGTGGGTAATGCCGATAAAAACAGGTGATATGGCACCTGGGACTCCAAAAAATAGTGGGAAACGAAGCGGGGGCGAGGAGTGTTAGGATATATATATATCCGGGGCGAGCGGGCCAGTTGGGGGTTGTTTTTATTTTCGCAAGGACGTCGCGAGAGTTTTTGTTTCTTTCTTGATTGATTTGGCATGACATGCCCTTATGGGTTTTAATTTGTTACTTTGAATTTGGTAATTTGTTACTTTTAATTTGGCAATAATTTGTTACTATTAAATTTGGCAATTTGATACTTTGAATTTGGCAACTACAATTTGTTGGCTGATTGACCACAATAAAGAAGTTTGCTCATTCTCATCCAGGCCTGAGGAGTTTTCTCAGTTTCTTTTGTAGTAATTATAGAGTTAACAGTGAAATTTAACTAAAAGCCTAAGAGAAGAGGACACCCTGTGATGTGTCGACTTGGAGACCGGCTCTGAGTTCCGACACTGACCTTTAGTGGAAATAGAGAAACTAAGGCTTAAAATATGCATGTGCGTGCAAGCCCAGTCTGGGACAGACTGAGATCATAACAATGTTCAGCTCATAGGTTTAGTAAGCTTAAGGAGTCAACATAGAACTCCACTTATATACAAAGCAACATTATAACAGCAAAGGCTTAGCAAAAACAGCAATACAACATAACCAATATAATCAAGAACTTTTATCATAATTCAAACTCATAAAGCTAACATATAATCAATCAATTATATAATCAGTAGAAATCATATACAATATCAAGAAATGAAATAAGACTTACTCATTGTAGCTGTAAAAGAGGATTAATACACAAAACGTCTGTGTTATGGAAGATTGAGTGGCAAAATAACTAATAAGAATAAGAATAAGAAGAGACAAGAAGATCTCTGGAGCACAGTTTTAACAACTTTTTTTAACAAGCGAAGCATATTTTTTAATAACAATGCAGAAGTAAGGCGGGAAAAACAACAGGGCAGACTTGTTTTTCTGATCAATTAAAAGGGCAAAAGGGCAGACTTGTTTTTCTGGGAAATAAGGGGAAGTCTTATTGTGTATTCTGCAAAGTAAGGGGAATTTAGAAAGGAGGGATTACCTGAATGTATAGAAGGCACCTAGAGGTGCCAGGGTATATATTGAGGAGATTTCCTTTGGAGAGGGCTCTTGCTTGCTTGCTTTTTTTGTGTTCGAACTCTTTGGGTTGCAGGGGGATGCTCGCTTGAGGTTTTTCATTTGATTACTTTTGATTTAGAGATTTTTCTTTGAGCTCAATGGAATTGTTGGCTGATTGGCGGCAATAAAGAAGTTTGCTCATTCTCATTCAGGTTTGGAAAGTCTTCTCATTGTTTAATTTGTATCAATTATAGTGTAACAGTAAAATTTAGTTTAGATAAATTGTTTAATATTTAATGTAAATAGTTAATTTAATAGTAAATACTTAAATAGTTAATTTAAATAGTATTCAATTTTCAATATTCGACTAAAAGTCTAAAAGTGCGGTTCACCCTGCGATGTGTCCACTCAGAGGCGGGCTCTGAGTTCCGACAGGGTCTTCCAGAATCTGCTTGTTGTACAAAATAATAAGGTTTGATTTGGCTAGAATTAGGGGCATGTTCCCATCCAGTAATCTGTTTTTAGTTCCGGTATTTTGTGGAGCCTTCTTTAACTACTCAATGGACTGCTCCAGTTAGAGGCCAGAATGTAGTGTGTCACATCACCTTTTACAGGCATTAGTTTTCCATACAGAATCACAGAGTGATTTTCCTGTGATTTTATATAATAATTTAGAACAGGAATGAGTAGGCCTTAGTTCTTCTTTGTGTTCCTTTGGGGAACCTTAAATAATTTGTTCCATGAAGCTAAATGGTAAACTCCTGCCAGGTTCTGGCTCTTAAGAAGAAAATATTGAGCAGTAATTTGGAGTTTGTACCACACACTTAATACACACACTTGTGGTTTTTCAGAGGATTTTATAGGGTTCAGTGGAATATTAAACATTCTCTAGAAAAGAAACCATTTCTTTTGTAGGGTTCTGCACTGAATGTTTAAGGATTCAACCCACAAAAGAACAACCCTTAATTGTTTTACTAAGTTATTCAACAAAATGTTAGTTGTGGGGTTTTTACCACTTACCTTTCCCTTCTGCTGACCCAGGCTTCTTCCAGAAATCTTCTCCCAGAGGCTGAAGAGTTAGGGAGCTCCTGATTGGACCATCAGTTGTGGCACACCTTCAGCTGCCCTGCCACCTAGCCACACACTTTCTTGCTGTTTCTTTAGCACTACAGTTTTAACCTCTTACGGGCCCTGTGCCATACATGGCACGGAAGTAGAAGTGACCACTAGGGGATGACCCAGAAACAAGCTTCAATTCAACTTTAAAGCATCAAATCCTCCAAAAACACGAAAAAACCTATTTACCTAGTAAAGTTTATACTCTCAATAATTTTTAAGCCCACACACAAAGCACAATATGATTCACAGCCTTCATACAATTAGAAAAAAATTTCGGATAAAACTGACCTAGGTGGCGCTAGACCGGTTTTTCCCTTACCTTTAGACGCGTCTCTTTCTTCACTGGGGTAATATATTCCAACACAAATAATCCACAAAAATCCACACAGGTCCAAGGAATTGAAATAACTGTAAGCCTTTTAATCCAAAACGCTCTGGTCGCGTCGCAAATATTCCGTTAGTGTTCTGAAAACTGGAAACAGAAGTGCACCATCATCTCGTTTTGCCGTTCTAACTCCTAATTGGGATATTCAAAAATTCAAAGTCTATGTCATATTTATAGCCCAGGTCCTAACGAATCAAATAAGCCCTCATTTGAGCCAATCGGTGCTTGTATGGCAGAGATAGACGGCTGAGAAGCCAATGGTGGCATGACCAATAATTTTTGGGAACCCGCATTTGACTGACAATTACTCCTTCCAATAGCAATGAAATGGGCTGGGACCTATACAGCCGTTTAGCCAATAAGCAGACGATTCCAACGGTATATGACATGCCGTATGTTCTTTGCCTGTGTCTGCGTGAACTGGATGCGCAGAAGAATTCTTGCGTAATCCCTGACCTTTTGTCCCTCTCACAGCTCAGGGTGTCAAGTTACAGGCCTGTTTTCACACCAGATTGATAGAGAGAGAGTCTAGGCTTATTTATGGCTTGTCAGACTGAGCCTGCAGCCTTTTATTTCAAAGTTATATAGTAAACAAGTACACAAAAACGCTGCACCCGACGACCAGGGCCGTAGAAAAATATTCATATAAAATCCATTTTTGTGTCTTTTGACTTGAATTTTTTTTGGTGAAAGCCAAGACATGTGGCTATGACTCTCATTTGTTGGTTTGTCCCTAACATGTTCCAGAAAAATAAGATTAATCAGTTTATCAGAAAAACAACCCAGGCGGACAGGAAAATCTGCATTCAAACCCCTGTAACTTTGTGCCAGTAAGGCCTAGAATCAATCTGAGAATCAAACTAGTTTCTGAAACTAGAGAATCTCTTCTTTCAAATGAGACCAGGCTCACCCCTGTGTGTCAAAGTATGTGGGAGCTGTACCACTTTTTGTTGGACAATGGATATAGGCGGAGGTCCATAAGAGGTTAAATGAGACAAGACGAGAGGTGTAAAGCACCATCTACTTGACAACAATAAACCCGTACCATCACCCATGCCTGTTTCTCATGGCAAGTGAGAGAAAGCATAGGCAGAGGATAAAGCAGCTGGTGTAGCAGTGTTCTGTGGGGATATCCATGTCTCTGTTAGCACGAGAAAATCAAATGAGTAGTGAGAAGCTAAAGCTGAGATAAAATCAGCTTTCTTTACAACAGACTGGCAATTCCAGAGCCCAAACTAACACAAATAATCTGAGACTCACACAAAAGAAGAGGGTAAATGTGGTTACTGGGATTGTGACCTCTGCTCTGTAGACTAGAGCATCTGCGACAGTAGGAATTGAGTACAGAGATGGGTTTGAGTCACATATCTGCAGTCAACCAAGAGTGAGATTTAAGGTATGGTTATATAATACATCTACGATGCTAACATATATCCATTGCTAATGGATCAAGCCTTGGGCTGGAGGTGAGGTCGTCAGGTGGTCCCCAACCTTCACTGGGTGTTTTCCTCCAGTTGGTGGGTCAGCAGTGACTGGCCAGGTCACTGCCCCTATCTTCCAAGTTTCCAGCTTGTTTCCTCTCTCTTATGCCAGAGCCAACAGGAGGCTCTCTCTGCCACTTCCCCAGCTTACGAATGGCTGCTTTCCTCACGTGGCCTCTCAGTCCAACCTTTGTCTATAGATTCCACACAGATTGAGCTGGGAATCCACAACATCCGACTTCCACCGTCATCAGCCAACATGTGCACCCTTTGTATCGGCAGCCTTCACCAATTTTCTGGTATTTGGCTCTTTTCCTCTCTGCAGCCTCCTCACAGCCCTCCTCCCACGGCACCCTCAACTCCACCGGGATGATCTTCCTTCCTTCCGGAGACCACGTGATGATATTGGGCCTTAGAGTTGTAGCCAGTACTGCCTCGGGGAAGTGGAGCTTCCTCCCTAGGTCAAACTTCATTTCCCATCCCTTGCCTGACTGCAGAAGGTTCTGATTGGCTTGGCTGTGGATGACAGGTCTTTGTACTTCTTTCAGAAAGGCAATGGTGCTCAGTAATGGTCTTAATTTGGCTGGTTGTTTCTTCCTCCTTTCTTGCTCCAGGATGTCTGCGAGCACTGCCAACACCTTGTCATGGCACCACCTGTATCTCCCCTGTGTCAATGCGGTCTTACACTCTGACAGAATGTGCGGCCATTTTTCCTCTCCCACCACATAACCTTGACTAGGAAAATTGACTAGGGTTAGTAAGGTGTCATACACTGCTCGGAGTAGAAAGGATATATGGAAGGGCTCCAGTCGCCACATTTCACTCTATGTGATTGTCTTTTTGGGGAGGTTCCACCTCGTCCAGGCACCTTGAGTTGCAAGCTCGATGGATTTTGCTCTTCTTGTTTCTTCCTCAAGGTTTCAAACTTCATCCTGGATCATGGTTCTCCCTAAGAGTGGACTTTGACCACTTATGGAAATGTGATGTTCCTAGACCCTGCCTTCCGGTACATGGGTTTCCAATAATATCTTTGGTCATAAGCAAACATTCTGCCTGATTAATTGCTGTGCTGGCGGCCCACTTGCGGCCTGATCTTGTTCTAATTCCTGCTTCCCTGGTAAGTTGGTCTTGAGAGTCCACATATGTCAGGGACAGTGCATTTGGCGACTTTAAACTCCTCCACCACTGATGACGGGGGAAACTGGAGCTGGCCTGACCTCATGTAAAGCCCCAAGGATGTAAAGCTCGGGGGTATTCCCAACCATACTGTTGCACTACTGTTGGTAGAAGCACCTCATATACAGTGAGGAGCCACATGAATCTTGGGAGCAGGTTGTGTTGGTAAATCCAGAACTTGTATTTCTCAGGCAGGCCAGTCTTGTTGATCTTCTTCAGCCACTCTTCAACTTGTTTTCCGGTGCTGGAAATGCTGTTCTTCTCTGACAGGGAATCATCATTCCACTTTCCCAGGTATCTATGGTAGAATATATCAAGCAGTACTAAACACTTGTTTACAATGCGTTAGAGAGATACTTACAAACCTTTAATTTAAATGAGTAAGCCCTGCCAATAATTCACACCTTAAGGGAGACTGACACTACTCCTGATTAATCAGCTGAGAGAACAACTAAGCAAAGACCAACACAATAAGATCAACTATGCTATAGGATAAAACAAAATTCAAATCACACAACTCTAGAATGAAGTGAGTTAAGCAGATAGTCAAAAGTCAGGAACCTCAGTATATTTAAATAAAGAGAATTAAAGCACACAGTATGAACAGCAACGAGGACAATGACGGCAAACTCTAAATCACAAAATTGAGAATCAGCCACAGAGAACAAAGCACAGTTCATAAACATAGCAAACAACACAAGAAGACATAGCAACAGCGGTATGTAGTTAGACTGAGACTTTACACTAAACCCTGGCATGCACGTGGCTTAAATGTCTTGACCAGGAAGCGGTTTAATATTGGGGCGATCAGGTCGGCGTGTTACATTCATTTACTTTTGAATTTTATGTCTAATATGTGCTTTGGTTATTTGAATATTTAATTATAAGAAAAACATCAAAAGCTGGAGGCATCTTCATTATTATGCTTAGGACACATGAGTAAAGGAAACTTGTGGTTAGAGTTGGTCACCTCATAGACACAATGAGCCTAAGCAGTTTCTGAGAAAACACACACACCTTCACACACACACACACACACACACACACACACACACACACACACACACACACACACACACACACACACAAACACTGCAACATAACTTTCCTGGAGCAGCCTCGGACACACACAAATAATCTCTGTCATGAGTAAAGGTTATTTGACTGTCACATGATACTGATTTAGAATTTTATCAAATAAAAAAAACATCAGAATTCCACTTTAAGAATAAATATCTGGTTCTTTATTTAACAAATCTGATGTAAACTTCTTACTCCCATGAGTTTAAAGTTCCACTGGCTCTGACCAATAATGGGCTAAAAAAAAGGCTCCACTTATCAAAATACTGGAACTACATGACAGAGGTGTGATTTGTGTTTGTGTTTGGCTCTTAAAACGTTCACAATTAATTTACATGACTCGTCTTCACCAGAGAATTTCACAAATAGAAAATAAAAAGGGAAAATAATGTTTTATTTTTTTATTTATCAGCATATTCTGATATACTTTACATACTTTGATATAAATCTTGCTGCAACATTTTAATCTAGTTCATTATATAATACAAAGACAAATAATGAATCAGACATCAGTAATAAAACCATAAAGCACAAGCAGCAAGAATCTCAAATTAATTACTCTCATTAGGATGAAAGTCATATAGGAAGTAAAAACAGTTGATCAGAATAAAACACTGTGATGTAACAGAAAGTTCAGAATTCATTAACGCCTCCTCAGAATCTCTCAGTTCTCTCAGTTCTGACCTCTGAGTATGTGCTGAAATCAAAGTGCTGAATTCTTTTCTTCCTCTTCATCTTCTTCCTCTCGAGCTTCTGGATGTCCAGTGAGGCGTAACAAACCTCATCGTCTCTGACCTCTTCACGTCTCAGAGTCGTCCTTTTGTCACTTCCTGTCAGATCAGCTTTGACTCTCGATGTGAATGAAAGAATGTCATCTTAAAGTAGTGACACTATTTAGAAAGATTATTTAAATCAGTCTGTCTAAAGCCACGCCCCTATGATTCAGCACAAAATGACTGACAGGTGAGTAGAGACACCTCCTGGATGATGAAGAGAAGATGTACTTCCTGTGTTCAGTTCCTGAATGAGTGTTAGTGAGGAGAGCGAGTGGGTGAGTACCTTTAGTGGTGTTTGTGCAGACGCAGTACACACAGATGGAGGAGAGGAGTGAGGAGAGGAGAACACACACAACACACACACTGAACACCTGACTCCAGCTTACACAGCTTACACTCTCCTCTGATACACTGTGACAGGGTTCTGCACACACACACACACACACACACACACACACACACACACACACACACACACACACACACACACACACACACACACACACAGAGTGAAACACAAGTTTCAAACAGCAAGAGCTACAAATGTCTGAAACTCCAGAATAATGAATAGGACACAATCTTACCAAATACAGAAAGTCGACTGGATCTGTTACCATGACAATACACATCCAGGGGGTACGTGGCATCCTTGTTATGAATAACGTTTAAAATCACCACCTAATATTTCACCATCTATCATATCAGCAAGTAAGATCTTAACAGTAGGATGATCTTCTTCTGAACAGTTTCTAAACCACACCAGATAAAATCCAGCTTTCCAAACTCAGTCACAGTAGAGAGTGATGTCGTCTCCTGGTCTGACTCTCATCTCCACTTCTGCTCCAGAGATCCTCTTCTGACTGCAGAACACAACACCTGCAACACAACGTCAGACTTTACACTCCACTGAGGAGGTGTGCAAACTTCTACACAACTTCACACACCTACAGATGTAGCGGCTCAAAATCGTTTGTTTCCTACGCCTAGTCAGGCATTCATCACACGTTTATCAGGCGGTTGTCATGAGCCCCCCTCTCTACAGGCAATCAAGGACTTGTGACTATTCTAATGTAGCTACCCCCCATTTTTAGTTGTTGTAATGCAATTCCAGGGCACAACCAGAAGATGGGGCTTTGCTCACAAACACTACCTGTCCAGCAGGAAGATAGTAGGAAGGACCTGAAACTTTAATGTCATTATCACACACTGGAGAGAGACAGACACACAGGTGGATGTTGTGTTTGGTGACACTGTGTACACTTTTGAACTTGTGCAAATTAAAGTCAGTTTTTATTAAATATATATTAAAACATGCATCACCAAGCGTAACAACACTGCACTATTAGAGACATCAGTTTTAATAGGAATCCTCAGATTTTCAGGAGGTGAATACCAGAGTTTGCAGATTGAATTACAGTATCTGTCTGTGAGACGTGAGGGAGAGAACACCCCTTTGTTATGCTTACTAGGGGAGCAGAGCTGGGTGTTATCAGCAATGTTCTCACCATCCTCCTTCTACTGTTCTGTCTTCTGGGAGAATGATGTGCCTTGAGAACAACAGAAAACTTTCAGAAAACACCTGGATGACTGAGAATCTTCACAGACATATTATGCTTAAATTAAAAAAGATTGATTTTGGATCATTTATTACCATCAAGCATTCTTAAAAATTTGATGTGTTTTTACTTACCAAAATGAAAACTAAGACAAATATACTGTATGCCAAGAGCGTGATTTGAACCGAGGACAAGATATTTTCAGGACATGCATATAGGACCTGTTTAGACTTTAACCCTCTTATTACAGTATGTTGCAGGTCAAATTGACCTACAAGTTTTTAATAAACTTAAACAAATAGTTAAAAGTATTTTTTCTGCTTAAAACTTCCTCAACATGTAAAATAAAATTGGTGAACATTACATATTTGCAACCCTCCCTACAGTCGTAGGGTTAGAGTACTGTAGGGTTAAATGTCATATACTGTAGGACTTTTTTGTTTGCAGCTGTGAGACATGTCTCACACTCTCCTATATTGTCTTGACATAATCTATAAGGTGCAAAAATGCAGTTTTGTTATGACTTTTGATTGGAACAACATAACCTGTAACTATTTGTTCACAAACTACAACCTGGGCCACGAGCATCTAAAGAGAAAGTCCATGTTTGTCTTCACATACTGTTCAGAACAGCCAGTAACAACAATAATTTCTTACTGCCCTAACAAGGGAAAAACTTTTCTCATGAGCACTTTGCAAAAATGCTGAAAGCAGCACATGCGAGAGCGTCTCTGAGCATGTGTACAGTGGAGTATGTTTATGAATGTATGTTGTTTGTGTCTTGGGATCAGCAATAAAACACACTAATCATCATCCTCTTCTTTCCAGGTTGTTACTGGGGGAAAAGAAAGAGGAAGAAGCAGCCAGGTCTGCAGCCATCTGATGATGGCAAGACTAACATGTTAACCATATCACAGCGTGGTCTGTACAAATGACCATTTGCAGGGACCACACTGTGATACCATGTCCCTCATATACTGTGTAGATACCCACATATGCACCTTCTTCATTTCTACCCACTGTATAAATGTTTGTATTTCTTTACATTGTGTCATGTGCATAGTGTGTATGGAGACCATGTAAAGACACATCACATGTGCGATGTGGCGACCTACATATAAATATATATGTGTTCATATTGTCAATATTATATTGTGGTTGGCTGTTGTGTTCATTTTTGGTTTAAAAACAAATAAAAGTTACTTTCATTTGTCTTGATTTTAAGTGACCGGGTCAATTTGACAGACTCGTTTTCCAACACTGTGACTTTCTACATGTATTGTAGAAAGATGTGGCTCAGCGCAATGAATAGTTCCCATCACTACATTGTAGATGTTACGATCGTTACATCTACTGTACATGTTAATGGCCTGGCATTGATACAATAGTCAAGCCAGGCATTTGTCTGTGACTTAATGGCCCCTTGAAATTTGTGTATTGGCTCACAGTGGCAGCACGATGTGTCTCTGTGCCCTGTGAAAGCTGGAATGCTTAATTCTAACAATAGAAATGTAAAAAAGCCCTAAGATCAAAGACCATAAAAGATATTACAAAACCGAGCAGAGGGTTTATAGTGTACTGTTATGACTACAAAAAGTAAAGTGTAAAGTGAAAAATCAAGGGAGTGTCTGATCGGCCTGTCTCTCTCTCTCTGCTGCAATTTGTTTACATTTAATTTAGAGACATTTCATTGGTTAATGCCAGCAGCTGTTACACTGATCACTGCGCCACCTGGTGGATCAATGCGTCATTGTCTGGCAGAAATTTCATCATGAATGACTGCTCATCAGTTAAAGCTCAATCCTAGCAAAACTGAACTGCTGTTCATCCCAGGTGATTCATCCCCAGGTCATGATCTTGCTATATCCTTGCACAACGATCTGATCTCCATGGTAACCAAGGACAGTCAACTGTCCTTTTCCTCTCATGTTGCTAATGTGACTTGCTAATGTCAGTTTCTTCTCTACAACATTAAAAGGATTCGGCCATTTTTGTCCACACAGACTGCTCAAGTACTTCAGTCTCTTGACATTTCTAGACTGGATTACTGCAACACACTGCTGGCAGGTCTACCTATGAACGCAATCCGTCCTCTGCAAATGATCCAAAATGCAGCTGCCGGCTTGTTTTCAACCTACCAAAGTTCTCACATACCACCCCGCTGCTGCAATCCCTCCACTGGCTTCCGGTAGCTGCACGCATCCGATTCAAAACACTGATGCTGGCCTACAAAGACAAAAATGGACCAGCTCCCTCTTACCTCAAAGCCCTCATCATTCCTCGCACTGCACCCCACACCCTCCGATCTACCAGCACTGCTCGAATGGTTCCACCATCTCTCAGGGTAAGAGGCAAGTATACTACAAGACTCTTCTCTGTTCTGGCACCAAGGTGGTGGAACGAACTTCCCCTAGAGGTCCGGACAGCTGAGTCACTGGCTATTTTCAAGCAGCAGTTGGAGACCTACTTATTCAGGAAACACTTCATCTAGCACTTCTTTCCTTATCTTTTGCATTAAAAAAAAAACAACAACTTTGACACTTTTTCATTGTAACTTTGAACAAATGTTTTAAACTCATGGTATCTTAAGTATGTAACCTTGTGAACCAGCATTAATGTATTCAATGTTAGAGATTTAAGCACTTATGTACGTCGCTCTGGATAAGGGTGTCTGCCAAATGCTGTAAATGTAAATGTAAAGACTACAAATGATTGTTAGTAGACTACATCAGAGCGGGGGAACAAGATCATTGTAGCACTCCTGGTGGATGTCTGCCAGAACAACACAGTGATCATGCAGTGAGCTGCTGCATCTGTACACAACATCAGACTTTACAGTAAATCCAGAAGTCAGCAGTGAGACTCAAACTTTGGTGCTGAGTGGCTCGTGCTGCTGAAGCTCTTTCATGCTCTTTAATCTGATTGGTCCACGTTAGTGGAAAATATCGCTTGTTATCTAACAGAAACAAAAAGCCACATCACCAGTTTAAAATGGGGTGATGATCATTTAGGAGAAAAAAGAATGTGATTGTCGCATCAGATTTGTGACTGTGAGCACCATATTTTTTTTAGAAATTCTAGATAATTATCTTTGATCAAATCCATCATCACGTCATGTTTCTGTACATCGTTCTGTACTGAGTGACTGAGGATTAAAGCTAAAGCAGGTCTGACGTCACTGAGTGAAGGAGACGAGGTGCAGCCTGAGGTGCAGGGCATCAGTGAGGGTTTCCTGTTTACTGGGTGAAACTACTGCAGCATCAACCCACTCCGCCGTAAATACACTCACACTTTCTTTAGGTGTGTATATTTCTTCCAGGAAGTCTCCTAGGGGACCAGGAGGGTGGTAGACAACAAAGAAAACAAGGTTGATTGGAGATGTGACTGAAATTCACATGAAATTCAAAAGAGGAGATGGTTAAATGATTCAAGAGGAGAGGTATAAAACACCATCTGCTTGACAATAATAAATCTGTACCACCACCCCTGCCCGTTTCTCATGGTGAGTGAGAGAAAGCATAAGCAGAGGAAAAAGCAGCTGGTGTAGCAGTGTTCTGTGGGTATATCCATGTTTCTGTTAGTGCAAGAAAATCAAAGGAGAAGATAAAGCACAGATAAAATCAGAGGTTTAAATACTCGACTAAATACTGACAACAATTAACACATGAGGAACACGTTTGCAGAGGCAGGGAGAAAGAGACAAGGGTGGGGCAGACACATGACACAAAACATAAACAGATACACTTGGCCAAAGTCCGGGCTGAGTCCTTACAGTACGCCCCCTCGAGGTGCGGCTCCCGACGTGCCAATCCGTCATAATGACAGTCCCGACGAGGCCCAGGTGGGGGAGCAAGGCACATGGCGAGGCAGGTGGGGAAGCGAGGCATGTAGGGAGGCAGGTGGGGGGAGTGAGGCACACAGCGGTGCAGCCAGAAAGGGCAGAGAGACATCCACAGCCGAGCAGAAGGGCCGAGCAGAAGGGCCGAGCAGAAGGACCGAGCAACGTCCACAGCCGAGCAGAAGGGCCGAGCGACATCCACAGCCGAGCAGAATGGCCGAGCAATGTCCACAGCCGAGCAGAAGGTCCGAGCACAACCCCCAAAGAACCGTGGACAGAACCACGTCTTGGAAACCAGAAAAAGGGAGGTAGGGCAGGAAAAAAAAAAATTCCTCCTCTACAGAGCAAAAATCAACGAAAAAAATCAATGGGGCAAAACACAGGCCTGCATCACCCCCCATGGACAGGAAGTAGGGCAATGTCCTCCACGGAAAACCGGAAGCGGAGCGGTGTCCCTCACCGAAAAAATGCGGACCGATGTCAACAAAACCACTAAATTCAGGTCAGAAAAAAGTCCAGAGAAGAAAAAAAAATTATCCCACAATAGGCCGGTCCAGACTGAAGCTATCCTGCTGGGTCCTAAAGTGGCGGAATACTTCTATCAGGTACACAGGGATAAAATAGACCCAACTGCAGGATAGCGAAAAAATAAACAGGATTTATTAACTAAAAAACATGAAACAAAGACGCAGACAATACCAGACCAGACAAAAGACGACATCAGAAGACACGACTAGAACACAACAGAGGATTCCGCGCTCCTTAAGGCAACATGGCTCGACTAAATCCTGACAACAATTAACACATGAGGAACAGGTGTGCAGAGGCGGGGAGGAAGAGACAAGGGCGGGGCAGACACATGACACAAAACATAAACAGATGCACATGGCCAAAGTCCGGGCTGAGTCCTGACATAAATGTCTTGACCAGGAAGCGGTTTAATATTCGGGTGATCAGGTGAATGTTATAAGTCTAATATTTGCTTTGGATATTTGAATATTTAATTCTACGCAAAACATCAAAAGCTGGAGACCTCTTCATTATTAAACTTAGGACACACACACGAGTAAAGGAAACTTTTGTTGTTGGTCGAGTTGGTCACCTCATAGACACAGTGAGCCTAAGCAGTTTCTGAGAAAACACCCACACTGCAACATAACTTTCCTGGAACAGGAAGTTCAGTGATGCCCTGCAGCCTCAGACACACAAATAATCTCTGTCATGAGTAAAGGTTATTCAACAGTCACATGATACTGATTTTACATTTAAACAAACAAAAAAAAAACATCAGAAATCCACTTTAAGAATAAATATCTGGTTCTTTATTTAACAAATCTGATGTAAACTTCTTACTCCCATGAGTTCCAAAGTTCCACTGGCTCTGACCAATCATGGGCTAAAAAAAGGCTCCACTTATCAAAATACTGGAACTACATGAAGGAGGTGTGATTTGTGTTCGGCTCTTAAAAACGTTATCGTGTTAGAGTTCAAAATTAAAGGTGGGGTCTCCGATGTTTGAAAGCCAATGTTGATATTTGAAATCACCAAAACAAACACGCCCCAAATGGGTCCCGCCCCTAACCCAAATGGGTCCCACCCCTGTATTGATAGCTCCGCCCACACATACATACGTAATCCAGGCAATTAATGGAAAGAAATGTGTCTTTATCATAGCTGAAGGGAAGAACAATATGATTGCAAATAAACAAACAAGCAAAAATTGGCAGTCGTGGCCTAATGGTTAGAGAGTCTGACTTGTAACCCGAACGTCGGGTTACAAGTATGTAAAGATGGCCGCATATTCACAGATTGGAGTTTCCCGAGTCAATAACTCCAGAGCTATTACTACGCTGTTACTACACAAAACGTGGTTGTAGCTGTCTCTCTACATTGCTACAATAGAAAAGAGGTGTTATTTATGGAGTAACAGTGTTTAGCTCAGGAGTTATTGACTCGGGAAACTCCAGAAACTCCAGAAAGCTTATTCCACTGAAAACAAATAAACATTTCACCAGTTTAATATAGGGTTATGATCATTTCGGACAAAAAAGAACGTGATTATCGTGTCAGAATTGTGACTGTCAGCACCATAGGGTCATGTTTCTGTACCTCGTTCTATTCTGAGTAACTGAGGATTGAAGCTACAGCAGGTCTTAGATTGAGAGTTCAAACATCTACACAACCTTACACACCTACACAACATTGCACTTTGGCCTGAAGTGCATGCGTACAGCTGGTCTGAGGTCAGTGAGTGAAGTAACGAGGTGCAGCCTGAGGTGCAGGGTCTCAGTGAGGGTTTCCTGTTTACTGGCTGAAACGACTGCAGCATCAACACACACTGCTGTAAATACACTCACACTTTCTTTAGGAAACTGAGAAGCAGCTGCATGTCTCACATCATGACTGTTCCAGTGATTGACGGCATGACCACAGACCCCTGTGTGTCTGTGTGTCTCTCTGTGTGTGTGAGTATGTGTGTCTATGTCTGTGTGTGTGTCTGAGTGTGTGTGTGTGTCTGTGTGCCTCTGTGTGAGTGTGTGTCTGTGTGTCTCTGTGTGTGTGTCTGTGTTAGTGTGTGTGTCTGTTTGTGTGTATGCATGTATGTGGGTGTCTGTTTCTCTCTGTGTGTTCTTGAATGTGTGTGTGAGTATGTCTGTGTGATCGTGTGTGTGTGTGTGTGTGTGTGGTGTGTGTGTGTGTGTGTGTGTGTGTGTGTGTGTGTGTGTGTGCGTGTGTGTGTGTGTGTGTGTGTGTGTGTGTGAGTGTGTGTGACTGCACTTACATCTCATAGTCTGGATTCCCCACTCCTTCATTGTTGCATTTCTCAACTGTAGCAGCAGAAGAGATTTTACAACTCACCAGTCCTGCAATCCTACCACCTGCCCATTGGATCCACTCCCTTCCACTGTGCTCCACACCATCACACCAGACCTTCTGCCCTCAAGAGAGCAAGGGTTAGTCCCATCCTAAAGAAATCTGCTCTGGATCCATCAGACATCAGCAACTACAGACCCGTATCACTTCTCTCGTTTCTTTTAAAAATTCTTGAATGCATTGTCTATAATCAACTGTCTGTCTATCTCTCACAGAACAACCTCCAAGATCCCAACCAGTCTGGCTTTAAAGCAGCTGATTCCACAGAGACAGCCCTTTTGGATGTCTCTGAGAAACTACATGCTGCTAGATCAGCCAAACTGTCATCCATCCTTATCCTCAATTGACCTTTCAGCAGTGTTTGATACGGTCAACCACAAGACTCTCTTATCCTCTTGATACACTGATTTTCTTAGAGAGTTTGCAGATTTTCTTTCAGACCTATTGGTTAATTTTGATAAAGTGTTAATTGTAGGAAGTTTTAACATTCACGTTGACGATACAAAAAATGCTTTAGGACTCACATTAATGGACCTACTAAACACATTTGGGCTTAAACAAAACATTATAAGAGCAACTCATCGTCTTAATCACACACTAGATTTAATAATAATCACACGGAATAGAAGTCACTGATATAGATATCATACCTCAAAGTGATGACATCACAGACCATTACCTCATACTGTGCACACTACCTGTAGAACAGACTAACTGTGTCTCACCACGTTATCGACTGGGTAGAACTATTATTCCTACCACTAAAGACAGATTCAAAAATAACCTGCCAGATCTGTCTGTTTTACTGTACCCTTAAACACAAAGCATCTAGATGACTAACAACACAGGCGCTATATTCACTAGCACACTAGACACTGTTGCCCCATCCAATTACAGAAGGTTAAAGACAAAACACCTGCAGCGTGGTATAATAGTCATATTCACACCCTCAAGAGAGAAACCCGTAACCTCGAGTGAAAGTGGAGAAAAACTAAATTAGAGGTTTTTAGAATTGAGTATAAGGACAGTATGTCCTGATATAGACAGGCTCTAAAAGCTGCTAGGGCTCTGAGCACCTGAGCAAACTCATAGAAAATAACCAGAAGAATCCCAGGTTTTTATTTAGCACAGTGGCAAAAACCCAGAGATCTGAACACACTATTCCATCACAGTTCAGTAGTGAGGACTTTATGAGATTAAATAAAATTAAATTAAATTACTGATAAAATTAAAATCATCAGGAACAAAATAGTTCAGCATATGATGTTCAACATATGAGAGCACCTTGTGACCCAGTCTCACCTAAAACTCTACACTCACAACTACAGTGCTTTATAAGTACAGGACAGGAAGCGTTAGATAAGCTTATTACTACAGCTAAACCAACAACTTGTGTGTTATACTCCATCCCAACTAAATTACTGAAAGAATTGTTATATAAAGCTGGGAAGCCTCTTCTTTATATTATTAACTCCTCACTATCTTTAGGTCACGTCCCTAAATCTTTCAAGTTGGCAGTTATTAAGCCACTCATTAAGAAACCTAATTTAGATCCTAATGAACTACCAAACTATACAGACCTATTTCACATCTTCTGTTTATGCCTAAAATACAAGAAAAGGTTGTGTCTGTTCAACTGAGCTCCTTCTTACAGAAGAACAATATCTTTGAAAAGTTTCAGTCAGGTTTCAGGCCCCATCATAGCACAGAAACTGCACTTGTTAAAGTTACAAATGACTTGCTCTTAGCTTCGGACCAAGACTGTATGTCACTGTTAGTTCTACTTGACCTTAGTGCTGCATTCGACACTATAGACCACAACATTCTTCTAGATCGCTTACAATATTACACAGGTATTCATGGTCAGGCTTTAAGCTGGTTTAGATCCTACCTGTCTGACCGATACCATTTTGTAGAATTAAATGGTGAATCGTCCAGTTTATTGCCAGTTAATTATGGGGTCCCTCAAGGATCAGTTCTAGGACCTCTGCTTTTCTCGATATACATGCTTCCATTAGGGAACATTATTAGAAGACATGGGATTAGTTTCCACTGTTATGCTGATGATACACAGTTATATATATCTCATCAAAACCAGATGAAATAGCTGAATTGTCCAAATTAACTCAGTGCCTTAGAGAGATAAAAGATTGGATGAGCTGCAATTTTCTGTTGTTAAACTCCAATAAGACAGAAATACTACCTATAGGTCCAAAAACCGGTACACAGAAACTCTCACAATTCCATTCCAACTCTCACAATTCCTCTCAAAACTTCCATTTAGAGGGATGTATTGTTACTAGTAGCTTGACAGTGAAAGACCTGGGTGTTTATTAGACAGTAACTTGTCTTTAAAATCATATCACCCATATTACAAACACAGCCTTCTTCCACCTTAGAAACATTGCCAAGCTGAGTAACATCCTGTCTGTATCTGATGCTGAGAAGCTAATTCATGCATTCATGACCTCTAGACTGGACTATTGTAATTCATTACTAGGTGGTTGTCCTGCATCTTTAATAAATAGGTTACAGTTAGTCCAAAATGCAGCTGCCAGAGTTCTCACTAGGACAAGAAAGTATGACCATATAACCCCAATTTTATCATCTCTACACTGGCTACCTGTTAGGTTTAGAACTGATTACAAACTGCTGCTACTTACACACAAGGCTCTTAATGGTTTAGCTCCCATGTATCTAACTAGTCTTCTAACACGTTATAATCCTTCACGCTCTCTGAGATCACAAAACTCAGGACTTCTGGTAGTTCCCAGAATATCTAAGTCTACTAAAGGTGGTAGAGCGTGTTCTTATTTAGCTCCCAAACTTTGTTATAGTTTTTCTGATAGTGTTCGGGGCTCAGACACACTTTGCCAGTTCAAAAGCAGATTAAAAACTCATCTCTTTAGTCAGGCGTACACATAATACATCCCATAATATTGTGCACTATTACATCAGACTTGCAAATATTATGAACAGCAGATATGTTAATCCCTCTCCACTGCTTCTCTCTTTCTACTCATCCCGAGGCATCCAGAAATTGTACCAGCTCTGATTGTCTTCCGTGCGATGAAGATTTTGGATCTTCACTGAGATGAGGCCGACTCAGTGAATCCTGAGGCATCTAGAGATCTACCAGCTCCAGTTAGACTCTGTATACTAAAAAGATGTGAACTCCATGTGATCTTTTGCATCTATACAACATCTGTTTGACTGTATATTTATAATCACACTTTCCAGTGTCACCCATATGAGTCTGGTTTCTCTCAAGGTTTCTTCCTTTACTATCTGAGGGAGTTTTTCCTTGCCACTGCTGCCTGAGTCACCTCAGACTTGCTCATTGGGGATAAATACAAACACATTGTGAACTAAATCCATCTAATATTATTCTTGAATTTTGCATTCTATTAATCTTTATATTATTCTTTATAATAACCTTTTGTGCTATGTTTATGTTCTCTATAGCTGCTTTGAGACAATGTCCATTGTAAAAAGTGTTATACTAATAAAATTGAATTGAATACTCAGTCTCTTGGTGAAGTTATTTCCTCAAATGGGTTCTCATACCACTGCTATGCTGATGATACACAACTTATCTTCTCTTTCCCACCCTCAGATACCACAGCTTCTGATCAGATCAGAAGTGTGTGTCCGTGTGTGTGTGTGTGTGTGTGTGTATGTGTGTGTCTGTGTCTTTGTGTGTGTATGCGTGTATGTGGGTGTCTGTGTGTGTGTCCGTGTGTGTGTCTGTCAGTGTGTGTGTGTCTGTGTGTGTGTGTGTGTGTGAGAGAGTGTGTGTGTATGTGTGTGTGCGTGTGTGTGTGTGTGCTCAAATAAACATAAATGCATTTTTAAAAACCACACAAAACCTTTTTTTCTGTTGTAAACACACTGTGTAGACACTTTATTTTCATGACAGTTTAATACACTATTAAAGTAGAAATAAATGCTTAGATAAACTCTCTGAAATAAATTCAACACTTAATGGTTGTTCCTTAAAGGTTCTGTGCAGAACCTTACAACAGAAATGGTTCCTTTTCTGAAGACTAATAGTGCTTAATATTCAACTGAACCCTTAAAGACCTTCTGAAGGACGAAAAGTGTGTGTATTAAGTGTGTAAGTGTACAAACTCCATATTAGTGCTCATTATGTTCTTCTTTAATGCTGTGGTCTGTAGAGAACCTTAATGTTTCCCCAGAAGAACACAACATAACATTAAGGGTTTAGAAGTCCTGTTAATAAGACCTGTTCATTCCTGTTCTAAATTCTCTAAGTTTATATAAAATCATTTGTCATTCTATGGACCAATACATTTGAAATCTTTAAGACTTTATTAATACCATATTTAAGTAAACAACTTCACACACCTGCTGTCTTATAGCATCACATCTGTGATGGTTCAACTAAAATAGTACAATAAATTACTCACTAAAATAGATACTTCATAGGTTTTGTCATTTTTACAAAGAATATAGAACAAAACCCCTAACCTATTATCACATGAAGACTTTGTTTTAAGAAAGTAACCTTCAGAAACAGATGGTGAAGCAACCACAAGAACCACAAAGTGACACAAACGTTCGACCAGTTGCTAAGTTAACGTATGTAATATACTGTATGTAAATGAAATGCACAGCCATGCGATGACGATCAGTAGGAGGCTGATGATAAAATAGGTTTCTGTATATGGGCTGGAAGTGATAATATATGAAACAAATAATAACAACCTTAATTAATGTTATTAAGAACCTTAATATCCAAAACAAACTGTCAATAAAAAAATTACCCTACAAGATGGGTGACATGGTCATGAAGGGTAAATATTTTTGACTGTGATAAACTGAACAGATGCTGTTTCCTTCCAGAAATTGTATTTTTAGTAAGAAAACGACTAATGACTGAGCAGATTGGTGGCTTTGGATATACAGTGCCTTGCAAAAGTATTCACACCCACTGAACTTTTCCACTTTTGACACGTTACAACTACAAAGAATAAAAATGTATTTTATTGGGATTTTATGAAATAGACCGAAAGAAAGTGGCACATAATTGTGAAGTGGAATGAAAATTATAAATGGTGTCCAAATAAACAAATGCATGCCACACTTTTCAGATATTTATTTGTAAAAAAAAAAAAAGTATTGGACACCATTTATCATTTTCCTTCCACTTCACAATTATGTGCCACTTTGTGTTGGTCTATCACAAAAATTCCTAATAAAATAAATTTTTGTTTGTGGTTGTAACGTGTCAACTGTGAAAACGTTCAGCGGGTATGAATACTTTTGCAAAGCACTGTATTCTCTAGCACCATAGATATCCTAGGCGACCTTAACGGCCACGTCGCCACATCCAGGCGTTACCATGGCAAATTACTTAAGAAATGAAAAACCTTCTAATGAAATGAAAAAACTTCTAATAACCATTACAGAATGACACAGACATTAGAGGTCTGTTATAACCGTTTTTACCTCATTAAGACCTGTAGCAAAGCAAAGAAACAAAGTGATTGGAAGTTTTTATGGCAGCTGAGAAACAACTGCACAGGAGTTTAGGCTCAAAACTCGAGTCTCAGTTCCAACAAATAAAAAGTAAGTGTGACCACCAGAAGGAGTGAGGGACAGTAATATGCAGTCTCCTACTGATGATATATTTTAGTCTACCGTTTGGATTTTATTGCAGTAGGTTTGTACTGATTCACTAGAGTTTGCAAGTTATAACAAGACAATTCCATACAACTCCATTTCAAATACATCAAGGACATGAGCAAATACTGTCAAGGATCACATGCCCAGGTGGTACCTGGTGGGGCTTTTACAGATTTTTGTCATCTGCCAAGCATGAAGCCTCTTTGGGAAAAGAACACAACTACCAAGTGTCCACAATTATCACAATAACCATGGAAACATTACAGAGTTAATTTGGCAAAGCCTGCAATTAGGATCCCAACAATTTGTTTTGAAATCACAGAATTCATGATTCATAGCATTATTGGGTCTACAAGGTCTTGTAAGTCTACAAGGTCTTGTAAGTCTACAAGGTCTTGTAACAACTCACAGCTTCTGTAAACCTCCTTGTGGATGTTCCTGTTTTGGGTCTTTATCTTTCTCCTTATCCTTCTTTTTCCTGAACAGGTTCTTAAGCTTTAAGGACTTCTTGCCTTTCTTTCCACTGCAGGATTCTGCTGGTGAAAGATTGCCTGATTGTGTAGAACTGCTGGCAGAGCCATCGCTGCTCACAAGGCTTTGGGAAGAGGTGGATATTGAGGGCAGAGAGGCAGGAAGACTAAGATCTCCAGGACTCATCATATTTAGAGGGTTCTGATACGACTTCTCTAAAATACCATCATACACTAGCTGGCTAAGGGGGTCTGAGGGTGTGGTCCAGAGCATTAAGGAGCCAATTGTCAGGTCAGGTTGGTCTGGGTCTGAAAGAAATTTCTCTCTGGATATCTTTGGTCTGACAGTCTCCACAGGTACATCTACCACATCTCTCTGGAGTTTATCTATCTCTGTGTCCAAAGTATTGTCTAGCCTGATGTCCTGAAAGAGTTTTTGTCTCTCTGTGACAACATCGTGTTCATCTCTAAAGAGCTTCCTGGATAGAGCATTGTCCTTTCTCTCTCTTAAAGACATTGTTCGCTGGTTTTCCACGGAAGCATCCAAATCACCTGCCTTTTTACTAAATGTACTATCTGTGGAAATGCGTCGAAACAGCCTTCTCTTGCTAATGAACAGACCTTTATCATCTCTGAGCACCTTTCTGCAAAATTGTTCTTTGGGCAGCTCTTCACTTTCTCTGAGCTTTACTCTCTGTCCTTCCACTGTGAAGGAGTAATTATGTTCATCTCTGAGAGGACTCGTGGATCCAGAGTCTACGGGTTTGTCTGCTAACAGGTTATGCCCCTTTTGAGTTTCCTCTCTAAGCATTAATCGTGAAGCACTGTCTATTTTTAAGTCACATTCTTGACCACTTTGGGTGTATGAGGTGCATTCATCTTTCAGGATCATCTTCAACAGGATCTCATCTGAGGGATCCTTCCTTTCTTTAAACATCTTTTGTCGCAGACTGCCCACATTTACCTCAGCATCATCCATGTATTTTATTCCAAGGTAAGGTTCCACAGGGGAATCTAATTTCTCCTTGATGGATGGTTTAATAGAAGAATAACTAGAATCTATTGGTAAAATTCTTGGAATCTTCTTGAAATCATCAGGAACGTCGGTTATCTTTGTACTCATTGGACTCACTAAAGCTTCAGGAGACACATGTTCCTCCCTTGATTTCCTTGCTTGGGTTTCAACATGAAATTCTTCACGTGAAACCTTTCTACAATCACCCCTTAGATGATGCCCAAGTTCTTCTTGTGATATTTTGCGTAAAGGGCTGTTCTCTTGTCCATCAAGTTGAATCTTACTTGTGACACTATCAGCGAAACGGTCCAAGCAGTCACGGTATGGTTTTCGCTGTGAAGTATCCAATCCAGGCCCGGTGTACTTTATTCCAACAGAGGATCCAATGGGATCAGGATCTGAGACTGTCTCTAGACACTCTCTATAATACAAGTAAAGGATTTTGAAAAACATACGATTGCAGTCCAAGCAAAAATGTATTCTCTAGTAATATCTCCTGAGCTAAACCTAAAACTATATAAATACAGTTTGCTGAATTCTAGAGATCAATTAATTAAAAACAATTAACCAACCAACTAGAATCTACCAATAGAGATTACCTCTATAATAAACACCTACTGTTTCACTATAGAAGGGAAAATGATTCCTTCTCCTTCCTCTTCCCCATACGGAGGGAGTGGAGGCCGAATCGGGATTAGAAGATCGGGATCAGGTGACAGAATAACAGGTGGCTGGACAATATGACCAGTTCGACGAGAACGGACCAGCGTTCGAGGAGAAAGCTTCAGTGGAGAAACTGCAACTGCAAATAGGACAAAGGTTACAAAGAATTAGTAGATGAAGTGAGACTTTTGGGAGATTTTCCTCTAATTTACATTCAAGTCATTTGGCAGATGCCCTTTTTAATAGTGAATAACAAAAGTGAAAGGGCATTACATATTCCATTTACCTAATTTTATACAACTGAGCAATTTAAAGTTAAGTATCTTGCTTAAAGGCCCAGCAAAGCGCTTGGTGGTACTGAGATTTGAAATCACAACCCTCTGGTCAGTAGAGAAATGATGACCAGACTTGTGTATGTTGTTAATGCTGTTAATTAACTACATTTCCCAGAATGCACTTTTGCGTGTTTTTCCGGTTGTTGATTTGTTTTCCGGTTTTGTCTCTCTCTGACATGTGAGTAAAGAACATTCTCGTTTAGTCCGTGTGTGTGTGTCATCCTTTAATAAATGCGTCATATAGTCTCCAAGTACACAACAAAAGTGCCGACGAGGATCTCGTTATCCCGTGTGTGTTTTAAATAAGCGGAAATGTGCACGGAAAACCGCGGATTACGACCTTCAGCAAATTCGCGCCTTGGCTGCTAAGCGGGGAGGGAAGACAACGATTCAGATAAGCGACTGAATTGCTTGTTAAACAACAGAGAACAGATAAAATGGCATCAGTATTTGGAAATTTGGGTCCTTTTGAGGAAAGCAGTGAACAGTGGTGCTCTTATACAGAAAGATTTGAGTACTTTGTAGCAGCTAATGCTATTACTGAAGAGAAAGTTGTACCCACATTTTTGAGTGTAATAGGTCCAAAGACATATACACTACTGCGCAACCTCCTGCATCCAGAGAAACCCGGAGAGAAAACGTATGAGCAAATAGTGAACACTCTTAAAGCACATTTCTCTCCAAAGCCCTTAGTAATTGCAGAGCGATTTCGTTTTCACAGACGACAGCAGCTAGAAGGGGAATCTGTAGCAGTGTTTGTGGCAGTGCTAAAAAAAATTAGCTGAACACTGTGAATTTGGTGATGTGCTCAATGATACACTTCGGGACAGATTAGTATGCGGACTATGCTGTGAGGGCATACAGAAAAGACTGTTAACTGAGAGCAACCTGACACTACAAAGAGCAATTGAGCTAAGTATATCTATGGAATTGGCTGCTAAAGAAGCCCAGCAATTGAGCTCAAACAGTAAAGTGTACAAGATGGAGACAGAAAAACAAACTGAAATTAAAAGCCCATGTTTTCGTTGTGGTAAGACTGGACATTCACCTGTTTCATGCTGGTTTAAGGATATGGAGTGCCGCAGCTGTAAGAAAAAGGGACACATTGAGCGGGCATGTAAAAATAAAACGGAAAAGAAAAAAATACATCAGAAACCAGTTTTCAGAAGGAAACAAAAGAAGCGCGTATTTACAGTCGGACAGGGAAATAAAGAGTGTACCGACACATCTGATGAGGAATTTCCTTTGCATGTGCTCACTGTAGCAGGTGGAACTAAGGCTTATAAAGTCACTGCACTGCTGGAAGGACAGCCAGTGAAAATGGAAATCAACACTGGTGCTGCTGTATCGCTGGTGTCAGATGCGGTATACAGTGAAATACTCAGCCACCTGCCACTCAAACCACCTGATGTTGTCCTTAAAACTTATACTGGAGAATCAGTGACCATGAAAGGGCTCACCCAAGTTACAGTTGAGTTGCATGGACAAACAAAAAACTGCCATTGTATGTGGTTGCAGGTGATTACCCCTCATTGATGGGACGTTCCTGGCTGGAACAACTAAGGGTGGACTGGCAGACCATACATAAGATAACACCTAAAACCCTGGACCTCAAAGGTGTCCTTGAAAAACACAGTGAAATTTTCAAACAGGAGTTAGGCAGCATGGAAGGAATTACAGTGAAATTGACAGTGGAACAGGGAAGCCAGCCAAAGTTTTTAAATCCCGGCCCCTGCCATACGCACGCAGACCTAAAGTAGAGGCGAGCTTAAATGAACTTGTGAGGAATGGAGTGCTGGAACCAGTCAGTGTAAGTAAGTGGGCAACGCCTATTGTTCCAGTTATAAAGAAGGATGGAGGCATAAGGATCTGGGGGGATTTTAAAGTTACGGTAAATCCAGTGTTGTCAGCTGAACAATATCCCTTGCCTCACATTAATGATCTTTTTGCGGGGTTGACAGGAGGACAGAGATTCAGCAAAATCGACCGAAAGAATACGGATTAAGAGTGCGTAAGGATAAATGTGAATTTTTCCAAGTTGCAGTTGAATACTTAGGCCATGTCATTGATGCCTCTGGTCTGCATACATCCCCATCCAAGGTTAAGGCTATCGTGGATGCTCCAGTACCCAAAAACATCAGCCAGTTACGGTCTTTCCTCGGCTTACTGAACTATTATGGCCGTTTCATTCCAAATATTTCTACACTGTTGAAACCTCTGCACAAATTGTTATGCCAGGAAAATGATTGGAAGTGGAACTCTGAATGCCAGGAGTCATTCAAGAAAGCAAAGGAGACGCTTCTAAGGTCAAATGCGCTCACTCATTTTGACCCTGCTCTTCCTATTCAGCTGGCCTGCGATGCTTCCCCATATGGTGTGGGAGCTGTCTTGTCCCACATCATGCCCAATGGTCAAGAGAGGCCAATCGCGTTTGCTTCCAGAAGTCTGAGCAAAGCAGAAGCAAACTATGCTCAGATTGAACGAGAAGCATTGAGCATTGTGTTTGGAGTACGTAAGTTTTTCCAGTATATTTTTGGAAGGAAATTCACGCTGCTGACGGATCATCGTCCACTCACTGCAATATTTGGTCCACACCATGGCATTCCTGCTCTTGCTGCAAGTAGGATGCAAAGGTGGGCTTTGTTGTTATCAGCTCACACCTATGACATCAAGTACCGAAAGTCGGAATTGCACGGAAATGCAGACGGGCTGTCCAGGTTGCCTCTTGCTGAAAAGGTAAAGGAAGCAAGGGTGGCTAAAATTTTCTATTTCAGCCAGGTGGAACGGGCCCCTATAACAGCCGCGCAAGTACGCAGGGGCACACGAAACGACCCTGTCCTGTCAAGAGTCGTGGATATTGTTATGACAGGCAAAGGGGAGAGCGATGACCTGGAGCTGAAACCTTACATCTCTCGACGTCCTGAACTTTCAGTGCAGTCAGGATGTTTATTGTGGGGAAGGAGAGTGGTTATTTCCCCGGCTTTACGCAATCCAGTGCTAAAACAGCTGCACGTAGGACACTGTGGAATGGTCCGCATGAAGGAGATTGCCAGGAGCTACTTCTGGTGGCCAGGAGTAGATGGCCAAATTGAGGAAAAAGCCAGGACCTGTACCTCATGCCAGTGCATACGTAACACACCACAACTTGCACCGTTGCACCCGTGGGAATATCCTGAAAAACCATGGCATCGCATTCATATTGATTTTGCAGGTCCAGTCGAGGACAAAATGCTGTTGGAAGTCATGGATGCACACAGCAAGTGGCCTGAGGTGGCCATTATGAAATCTACTTCAGCCGAAAAGACAATTGAGAAACTGGGAGAAATTTTCAGTAGATTTGGATCACCAGTGCAACTTGTCTCAGATAACGGCCCTCAATTCACATCTCACGAGATGGCCACATTTCTACGGGCAAATGGTGTACAACATATCACGTTATCACCCTACCATCCTGCAACTAATGGGTTAGCAGAAAGGTTTGTCCAAACCATGAAACATGCTTTGAAAGCGTCGCTCGGGCAGGGCACATTCCATCAGCGTTTGCACAGCTTCTTGCTCTTCTATTGTAGTACTCCGCATACAACCACCAAAGTGTCGCCAGCACATTTGCTGTTCAACAGAGAGCTCAGGACAAGCTTTGAGCTGATTAAACCAGCAACACTCAAAGAAACTGTTCAACGGCAACAAGAGCATCAAGTACAGCGACGGAATCTGCGAGCCAAAGACAGACTCTTTGCAACAGGCTCATCAGTGCTTGCTCGGAACTATGGTAGTGGTCCAAAATGGGTTCCAGTTACTGTGGAGGCCCAGACAGGTCCAGTGTCATACAAGGTTAAGACTGCTGACAATCTTTCCTGGAGGAGACATACTGATCAGTTGCTTGGTGGAGCCAGCACCGTTACAGATGTTCCTGAGGTCACAGATGCCACAGATGTAAATTCTCCAACTTCATTAGTCTCCACAAAGGAGCCTACGATGACCTCAAATGATTCTTTTGCTAACGAACCATTATCTCCCTCGGCAGAAAATGGAACCCAAATAGGCCGTCGGTATCCAGTAAGGGAGCGGCGTCCACCTCGGCATTTAGCGGATTACACTTAGTTAGGGGCTACCCTTATTGCTTTGGGGCAGAATAATCCCCTAAGGGTAAGCTAGGGTCTGGGGTAGTCTACCCTCATTCCCAGGTCACCGTATTGTTATTGTATAACATGACTCAACAATAAAGACTCAATGTTCACGTATATATATATATATAAAATATATAAAATTTTATATATATATATATATATATATATATTTTATATATAAAATTTAAAAAAAAGTATGTCGATAATAGGAAGTAAATTTTATAAGTTAAGTGGTACAGTTTAATCTGTGATCTTGTGTTATACCTTAGAGAGTAAGAGGGGAGGAAATGTTGTGCATGTTGTTTATGCTGTTAATTAACTACATTTCCCAGAATGCACTTTTGCGTGTTTTTCCGGTTGTTGATTTGTTTTCCGGTTTTGTCTCTCTCTGACATGTGAGTAAAGAACATTCTCGTTTAGTCCGTGTGTGTGTGTCATCCTTTAATAAATGCGTCATATAGTCTCCAAGTACACAACAAGACTCACCAGGAATTTTTTGCGGCATCATGGAAGGCATGTCATCCTCCATGTCCTCAATGCCTACGGGCATTTGGTAGGATGACATGGTGGATCTTGACAAGACCATCCATTTCGGTTCAGGATACAAGGTGGCAGTGAGGTTTGGCAGTCCAACATTGTTCATAATAGCAAATCCACACAACAGCTCAATCTGCTGCCACCTATGAAGGCGTTCTTGCAAATATGCCGTCACTTCTGTTAGGGAGTTTCTGTTAACAAAAACATCAACACACTCCTTATTAACTATTATTAATCGATTGGTCTTGATCAACTGATCAATAATTCTCCCTGTTATTCCCTTTAGTAACATGGTTTCTCTCTAATGTCTGTACATAACTATACATTTGTACCATAATACCATAACACACAAGGTTTTCCATAAAACTTCATACTGTCTGTTTGCCAACAAAATTTCCTGACAAATACACAGACACAAAAGTTCCCTCTCTTATATTCTTACTTGGCCTGTAAGATCTTGTGATCCACTTGATCTAAAGAGGAACTGTGAGCCACATGGAGGGTACCAAAAACAGAACTTCTCTTCTTCTTAATTCTCTCTGCCTTGAGAGACCACCAAACAAGAATGCAACAGCAAATATATGCACAGACTGGGTATCAGGAATGAGAACTTGGCAAGAAAGTAGAATGGCACATCTTAAATATGAACATACAATTTACCATCCCAAGCCCCACACTACTAATGCCAAATTATGATGTAGATAGTGTCGATACCTCATATTTAGCAGTGGCCAACTGCTGTTCAGCACTCTGCTTTTTGACATTGTAGTACTGCATCTCCACCTCATGTGTGAGTTGAAGCCACAGCTGCAGAGACTCAGGCACTGACCAGCTAGCCTGCATGTCCTGCTCCGTCTTCTTCAAAGCCCCTCGAATCTGAATGCAATAAACAAACATTCCTTCATGGCTGTTGAAATGGCCAATAAAAGCAAGAAATGGCCCTGCTCTCCTTCCATACAAGTGACATGTAAATTACCTGTTCAAGTTCTTCCTCGGCATATCTCAGCCGACTAAGTTCAGTAACGGCACCCTTGCGAAGCTGCTGGAGCCGGTTGGCCTCTTCTTGAGCTCCCTGGATCTCGTCCCTCATTTTCTCCTCTAAAAACTGCTTCTCCACTGCTACTGTACGCTTCTCCTCCTGGGCCTGTTCCAGCCTGGGCAAATTAAAATAATTTTATTAATTGTTTAATAATGGTGTATTTTCCGTTTATGTGACCATATGCTTAGCTTCTGTGGAGCAATTGGCAGGGACTTAGCTAGAAGGAAATCAGCAATGTGTTTTTATAAAATGATTGATTTTTAAAGGTGCGGTGCATGATGTTTGAAAGCTAATGTTGACATTTGAAATCACCAAAACAAACACGCTCCTAACCCAAATGGGTGTCACCCCTGTTTTGATAGCTCCGCCCACACATACATTGTACATACGTAACTCAGGCAACTATTATGGCAGAACCTGCTGGGGCAGCTGGCAGAGGGGATATTTTTTATCAATAAATGAACTCAATAAGTAATACTGTGGTAATACAAATATGTTTTTGTAATACTGTGTGTTGTACCGTGAAAGGTTTAGCTCTGTTTCATGCAGAAGTCATGCAGTTCAACACCTAGAACCCGAGGCAGAGCTAACGGCAGGTATCCGCCATGTCAATGTTTCCATTGCTTTAATGTCACACATGTGCACTGAACACTCTCTCTGCCACATATTGACAAGACATGCCCGTTTCTGCTCATTGGCTACACATTTGTTTTGTTAGTCAGCCCAACTCAGTTTTCTGAAGCGTTTCTCAAACATTGTGCACCGCACCTTTAAAAGGTGCTCACACACCACAACATCAGAGTGATTCTCAAGCACTTGGACTGAGTTTTTGGTGAGTGAGAGGTGAATATATGTTGCATTAGGCATTTTAGGCATATTAAATGTAACGGTACTACTGGTCTTAAACCTAAAAAGGACATCTACAGGGATAAGTTAAAGTAAAACACTAGTTTAGACACTGATGACTCACTGCTCCTGCATGTCTCGGAGACTCTTCTCAGCTCTCTGTAGGCTCTCCAGATCCTTCATCATTTTGGAAATATGCTCCTTTGATGCTTTGTTCTGTACCTGAGCAAACCAGCACCCACCCAACCCCATCACTACTGACACAATGAGCAGCAGGTCTTTCATCCAGTTGTGTGGTGGCCCTGGGGACAAAAAAGTGCAGGACAACATGATCCAACAATTCCAGCTAACTGGATCTTCTCACAGCTCACCTGTTTCTCAATTCTAGTGAAGAACTGTAGTCTTACAAAAGTTCTATGTTTTGCTCTTCGAAATACTTGATAACTAGTAAAGGAAAATGAGGACCAGGACCGAAATTCCAAGATAGTGCTCAAGTATCCAAGATAATATTCAATAGGTGTGACAGAGTAATACAATAGTTGCTAAAGTTAGAAAGTGCTTAATATGATCAGAGCTATATTTGTAAATGACATTAAAATAACTGAGGGTGTTAACGGTCAAACATGCTACTCATACATCAGGTTAGTACCAATGACCGAACAATTCCCATATCCTACTCCACATCACACCATACCATCACCCAGGAGCTGAGATGATGAATTTCAGATATGAGTACATTGGGTTTATAATTTATGTAATTTGGGGAACTAACCCTAAGGTTGTGGGTTCAAGTCTCGTGCCGGCAATACCACGACTTAGGTGCCCTTGAGCAAGGCACCAAACACCCCCCACCCCCCAACTGCTCCCTGGGTGTGTGTTCACTGCAGTGTTTGTGCACTTTGAATGGGTTAAATGCAGAGAACTAATTCTGAGTATGGGTCACTGTACTTAGCCGTATGTCACGTCACTTATATTACTAGAAATCTTGACTATAGGTCCCAGAACTTTGTGTGGTTCTTCTTGGTCTTTCTATGAAGTTGAGGTGATCTGTGTATTTGTATAAAGTTGATCTTGTTGTTCCTATGAGTTTGATTTCATTGTTTATGTGTGTTTGGGGTCTTGGTGCATCTTGATCTCTGTTGATTAATCTTGATCTTGTTTTTTCTCAGAGATGGAGGTCCATGCCCCTATGAGTTACTCTTGGTACTCCTCTGAGTTTGAGGCTAAGCTTGTTAGTTTTAAGAGTTCAGTCTTGGTGTTTCTCTGATATTGTACTTGTTTTCATTTCACCAACACATGCAAGTCACATCAAGTTGTAATTGAATTATAAATAATAGTTGTTTAGGCGTTTTATTATGTATCAAGTGTGTGATATATTGTAATGAATAAATACCATTCTCCTGAAACTACCAATGAACTCTTTGATCTCTACATTCAAGTATACATAAAAGTACACACTTGTAGGTGGTCCAAACAGCACAACATCTAGTGCCTTGAGCTTCAGCTTGTGTTTGTGCTGCTGGTCCTGGATCTTCAGGTAGGTGCTCATGAATGATGGCTCATTGGATGCAATCCTAGAGAAAAGCACAAAGACACTTCATACAATTATCCACTTAATAATACACACCATTAGTCATGCTGCTACATTAGTATTGCACTGAAGGACTCCAAGGAACCCCATGAGGAACCAAGAGTGTATAATTACATGTCTACAGCTGACTTCCGATCGGTTGCTCTCACCTGGGCAGTGTGTTTCCACTGACGCGTAACTCTTTAAAGCCCTTTTCATATTGTGGCAACTCCACAAACTCTCGCAGCCACTGCAGCACATCCTCCTGTGTCCAGTTATGAACTGAGAGAGCGAAAAACCCCCAAAAAATATCCTGTTCACTTGTAAAAATAACACACACACACACACACACACACACACACACACACACACACACAAACTTTCTCACACACCTTCTGAGGACTTCCAACCTCTCCAGAGCTCCTCCACAGTGATGTGCTGATCTTCTCTGTGTAGTTTACTGTGTTTATTCGTCTGCTGCTGCTGCTGCATGTCCTCAATAATGAACTACACAAACACACAAAAAGACACACAAACCAATGCAGGAATTATTTAAAATGTTTGCTACATCCTCATTCTCATTTTTTTAAACTTTTTAAGTTAAAGGGCTCCTTTGTGAAAAGCACCACTGCTGCCTTCCGAAACACACACACAAACACAGACCTATACACACATACACACAGTCTTGGAATGTGTTTTGTGGTGTAACTGGATGCTCCATGAGGGTCCATCTTAGGCATGTCCTTCATCTGCCCCAGAAACCTGATCCACACCCCCCCCCCCCCCACACACACACACACACACACACTTGCAGGCACACACACAATCGCAGGCACACACACAATCGCAGGCACACACTCGCAGGCACACACACACACACACACACACACAGTGCCCACCATCACACTGACCTTAACTACCTCCCTAAATCTCTACACTTTACTTTTTTACAAGTGGAACACATTCAGCTAGGAAGTTCTAAACAATTATTAGCTATTAAAATGATTAGGTATTAAAATAATGAGGGGTAATTAGGAGCTTGTACTGCACATTTACCCAGTTAATACACACTCAACACAAAGAACATAGAAAATAGATGTTTAACTGACTTCAGTAACTTTGTTAATAAACATGACATCACAGTGTTGCTGAGTTCTGAATTGTGATTGGTTGTTAGGTGTTTATTCATTTTCTACAACAGTGGCACACTCTCTCTCTCTCTTTCTCTCTCTGGTATTTACCTCCACACTCTCCTCCACCTCGATCCCTCCATCCTGATCGTCGTCCATTTCCTGGTGGATGTGACGCAGCGCTTCCAGGCTGTAACGATCCGCCTCTGTCACACACGGAGGAATCACCTGCTCACACACATCTGGGGTCAGATGTTAGAGATGCAGGTTATTAAGCAGTAACATATTAACATAATCGCATTAGATATAAAGATTTTATCCTAGTCAGGATTTCTGTGGATCTGGAGTCTTTCCCTATATGTAAACCAGGTAAATTTAAGGGTGTTTTCACAATTGAGTCCACTTTAAAAGAACCAAACCCAGACCTTGAATGGACCAGGAGCCCAATTCTCTTCCCGTTTACACTGTCACTGTCCCTGAGAGATGACTCTGATCCTTTGTTGGTTCACTTAAAGACTGCTTCCACACTTGGTTCTTTTAAGGGCTCTGAGAACAGATTGCTGGATTTTGGGTCCATATCTAAACACTCCAACTGATCTACACCAAACCGAGCTGAGACCATCTCAGTTTGAGTACGAGTCATTCATTCATTCATTTTCTACCGCTTATCCGAACTTCTCAGGTGTCATCGGGCATCAAGGCAGGATACACCCTGGACGGCGTGCCAACTCATCGCAGGGCACGCACACACACACACATTTTCATTCACTCACACACTACGGACAATTTTCCATAGATGCCAATCAACCTACCATGCATGTTTTTGGACCGAGGGAGGAAACCGGAGTACCCGGAGGAAACCCCCGAGGCACGGGGAGAACATGCAAACTCCACACAAAGGCGGAGGCGTGAGTACGAGTCACTTTCAGATATTGATACAGAAGCTTGTTATAACACAAGTGAACCCGGAGAGATTTGTGTTCACGATGCAGGTTTATACCTCTTGAGATGAGTCTCAGCTCAGTTCCCTGTAGAATGTTGGGTCCGTTTACATATGAGCACCAAATCCAACAAACCGCAAATCACCATCCACTAAATCCTGTACTCTAAAAGCAGCATGTGTCGTAAATCACAATAGAGAAACTGAAATGTTTCACCACCTGCTCACCTGTTATGCTTCGGTTCTCCTTCTGTGCAGGTTCAGTGCTAAAGCTAAAGCCACAGCTGATCAACAGCACTGTTACAGGAAGTCCCAGCATCATCATCATCATCACTTCTGCATTCACAAATCAGTAAATCAGCAAATCAGCTCTCCAACACACAGCGTCCGGAGCTCTTATTCCCAGAGTAGAGATTTATTTCTCTATCTATGATCTGTAAAGATTCTCACTGTCAACAACCATGAAACCAAATTTTGTTTTAATTTCTACTGCTTTTTATTATTATTATTATTATTATTATTATTATTATTATTATTGTTGTTGTTGTTGTTGTTGTTGTTAGTAGTAGTATTCAGATTAAAATAAAAGACAGGAGGTTATGATGAACGATTAACTAATGACTTTTTTACAGTGTCACATTTCACGCTTTAAAAATAGAAGGTCGTCACGTGACACATGACTTCTCTATAATATTGTAAATATCATTATAACTAACTCCATAGGTTTATTGGTCTGAGTGACAGTTTTAGTAAAAAGGTGATTCAGTAGATGAAGTACTTCTGGCGTAAATAAAGGTGTCTGTCTATAGGTTTCAGCACTGATGATCATACAGGAAAAAAGTAATGAACAAAATAAACTCCATCATGAAGCTCAGTGGATTAAAATCATTTCCGTATTTAAGTCCATTATTTCCTCTAATCTCGCGCGGTGAATCGTGTAAACAGTAAAATCCCAGGATTAACAGACATGAGCTTCTGTCTGTCTTTCTGTAAATACGGCTATAAATCCAACACATGGGTCTTCAGCTGTAACTCCAAACGCGCACTGATAGCCGGAGACGCGCTCTGATAGCCGGGGACGCGCACTGATTGCCCTAATTCCAACTCCAGGTGTTTTGAATCAACAGAGTCGATTCCGGAGAAACATTCTGCCGAGCGAGGAAATAGGAGTCGTCTTTTCAGACCCCCCTGCCCCCATACACACACAACACACACGTATTAACATACTGAACACAAACACACTGTTACACTAATATAAGGTTCTTTATTTTCCCCACTAGTGGAACATTTCTAATTTCTAATCTTTGGAATGCTTCTCCATTGGAAAGGGTTTCAAGACGAAGGCTTTTAGGAACCTAAGAACCCTAAATTGTTAAATAATTCCTTAGTGAAACCAAAGAAAACCATTTTTTTGTGAAAGTGGTTCAACTGTGTCTCATAAGATTCCTTGGTGGTGTCACATGATGATCAGTGTGATATAAAACTAGATCTGTAACATGGTTTTAAATCCACTTTTAGATAAAGTCAGTTCAAAAGTAAATACACAATCTTCTCTGTAAAGAAAACCTTTAAATAATTACACTGTGTTTTTGTCTCTCTCTCTCTCTCTCTCTCTCTCTCTCTCTCTCTCTCTCTCTCTCTCTCACACACACACACACACACACTCTCAAGACTCAGGACTAAATTTAGAACCCTATCATAATAACCAAGTCTGAGATTCATGTTCTTAGAGGTGCAGAAACACCAGTTCGAGTTACACCTCGACAACTCTGAGAACACAACAGGTGTGTGTGTAAAAAAAAATACACACACACACACACAGGACTATTGATCGGAAGGTCATGGGTTTGAACCCCAGGTCAACCAAGCTGCCACTGCTGGGCCCCTGAGCAAGGCCCTTAACCCTCAGTTGTAAGTCACTCTGGATAAGGGTGTCTGCTAAATAATGTAAATGTATAGATTGTTATTGTAATTCTTCGCCCCTATGAACATGCACAACTGACAGGGGTCTATCAGCAGTGTCACGTTTCCAAATCTCTTTCACATTTAGCCGAGCGAGCCATTCATAATGCGCTGATGAGTGTACAAGTGAACGACACCAGGGCACTTAACCTGACATCAGCACCTGCTGACTCTGAAGCTCCACCCACTCAGCAACTAATCATTCATATTAGTCCTGTGTGTTTACATTTTAATGTTGTGCCTTAATCAATCAGACAGAATCAGCCGTACACTTTCCCCAAGGGTTCTCAGGGTTCTTCACCTGGAACTTCCACTAATAAGGAAACCAACGCTGGGATCAAGATGTCAAAAGGACTGCAGCAGTTTCCCATAGCTAGAAATTCTGGGGTATTTAACTATTTTTAAACCAACAGTTTAAGTGATTACACTGAAGTGTGAAGGCCTTCTGGTTCTCCACCAGCAGGGTTCGAAACCTTCTCGTTACCCTGTGCTGGGTTTGTGTGTCTAGTGAGAACACAATAGTACAAAAAACACTAAGTTCAGGTCAGAATGCAGTTCACTGAGATCCAGAACATTCCCCAGAGAACTGAAGTGATCTGTGATGTTACCTAGTGTGCGGAGTAGCTGTGTAAATAAAGTCAGGGTCAGAGAAATACAACTCAGACAGTCATTTGTTAAGTATTTTATTGCTCCACTGACATCAACTCGAATCCCTCTTCTAATGATCATCTAGTGAACTTGACTCGAGTGGATAAAGTGACAGAACCGGGCCTCGAGTGGTGGTGTGGACGTGAGAACTGAGACATAGCCGGGGGTTTCTGCTGATGTTGACGTGCGGTGAGGCTACAGAGAAGCACTGGCGCTTCGGAGCGTTGGCACTCGAACGTCCCCAGAGAAAGCAGCACACTGTCTGGAATCTTGGCTTATGTAAAAATGACCGTTTAAGACCGAACCGAGACGCCCGACACGTGCCAGGTCCGATCTAATAGGCAAGGTTTTAACAGACATTTAACAGCATTTTATAGGAGAACTGGTTCACTTCTTTTTGATTGTTAAGGCAAGTACAGTGGCAAAAGTGAAAAGGATTCTCTCATTAAACAAACAAACAAACAAAAACAGCATGCCTCAGCCTCATGTAGCCTAAATATAGTCAGTCAGACGAGATGTGATTGGACGGTTTGCTTTGTGGAGATAGGTGGCTGAACTTAGCTAACATGGAAATAACATAAGTCTCAGGAAGCAGGGGGACTTCCTGTCCTGTATAAACAACAGTTGAACTGGACAGGAAGTTAAAGGCTGATATTGAAGTGAATGAACTTCAGGATGCCACTTAAGCTCCGCCTTCTAAAATGTGGTGATGGTTTTATAGACAGAGAAGAAACGGCTGCTGACGTTCAGACATCAGGGAGTTTTATAACACTGTCTGAAATGAATATCAGAAGATTTCTTTGCAGACAGAAAGACTTTGTTCACAAAACTATAAGGCAAACTTATTACTAATCCACTAGGTTTTGATCCTTCGCCATGTTTTTCTGTCATATAAAAAAAGGCTTTGATGGAATCTCACAGGAAGACAATGGCTGGGGTCCGGTACAGTTTTACACCCCACTGTGGAGTGAATATCTACACTGCTGAGTCACGATGAACCAGAGCAGCTGGGTGAATAAAACACTGATCCTGAAACTTTAACATGATGAGAACTTTTGGTCCAGCTGCTTCTAAAGTTCGTCTTTAATCGTCTCTATAAGCATGTCGTGACTGGAGGCCCTTCGGAATTTCATCTCAGGAGTTTAAAGCATAATCGAATGAAATAAAATCCAAAGCCAAAGCATCGTGTTTGTGGTTAATGCCCCAGGAGTCTGGGGGCTGTGACCAGGGGACAAGGGCATGTCGAGAAGGTTACAGCCTGATAAAGAGACTGGAGAAAATAACACTGAAAAGGTTGTGACCTTTGACCTCTGGGATTGATGCATGTGTGAGAATAGTGATGGTGGCTTCAGGAGATTTCTCATAGGCACAAAGGGTTCATTTGAGCTGCCACAAAAAGATCCATCATTGGGGGGGATATTAGAGGAAGAAAGCAGAACAACAAAGTGCACAGATTCTGGACACATTATCAGTTGGTACATGATGAACATCCTAAATCACAGAATACGAGCTTTCTACATCAAACACATTACATCTGATTGGACAAGGAAACAGACAAGACAACAAGAAAATGCCCCTTTAAAAGAAAGAAACAAAGTCAAAATGTGTTCGAAGAGAGTCTGCAGAGAGGCTGAGATTCAGCTGAACTCTACATCAGGGACCAGACCTAGCGATGCTGTGCACGGGCACGCGCGCACACACACACCCCCCCCACACACACACACACACACAACAACACACACCCAACACCCACACACCTTCCCCCAACACACAGACACCCCCAACACACACACACACCTTCCTCCAACACATACACCCCAACACACAGACACACCTAATACATACACACACCCAATACATACACCACCACCACACACACACACACACACACACACACACACACACCCCCAACACCTTCACCCCCCCCCCCCCCCCCCAACACCCACTTTCTTTCTGCTCCTGAAAGCTGCTCTAAGTCTAGTTCCAGTTTTACATTACAAAGTTCTGGATGTCACCTGTCTTGTGTTTCTGAGTTTTAAAAACATTTCTGTCTGAATTTAGCTAATCCATAACGCAGACCGAGGTCTGGACTCGAGATGATCATTAGTCTGCTGCATGACTGTTAGATTGAGTGTGGGCAGGAGACCACATGCTCATGAACCAGGTCTGAAAGAGTAAAAGCACTGAGTCTGTCTCGACTTACTGGAAGCAAACTTTCATCCCATGTGGTGTTTATCGTATCAGGGTAAAGTCTCCAGGCTGCGTGACACGAGCTCTGAACACCAAGAATCAGTGGAGGGTTTAAAAACATCACAGTGATGATCAGGATCTAACAAAAGCCTCTGAAGTGATGAGCTCTGCTTCATGCTCTTGAGCTCTAAGTGCATTACCCAAGCTGGTACGTGGGGAAGGTGAAGATTTTTTTGGCAGTAAGAAAGGGCAGAAACATCTGGGGCAGTTTGTGATCGGTCAGACTATCACTCGGCGACAGGATGAGTCAGTTAAAGCTTTCGTGTGGTTAAAAAACAAACAAACAAACAAAACCACCTTCTCCCAAATATCTCACACAATATTACACTTCAGTTTAGAAAAAGAAAAAAAAAAACAGGGCAAATATTCATGATGTAAAAACAGTATTACAAAATAAAGAAGTAAAAACGCCGG
>NC_062524.1:15105609-15133109 GCF_022655615.1 Tachysurus fulvidraco | reverse complement strand
AAAAGGCCCCCCACTGCTGAGAGCTGGCATGGAAGTTTCCTCCCTCTACATGGAGATATCTGGTGCTGACTGTCTGAGAGCGTAACCGATTAAACAGAGCCACTTTAGTGCCTGACGCTATACACACTGAGAGAGAGAAAGAGAGAGAGAGAGAGAGAGAGAGAGAGAGAGAGAGAGAGGGAGAGTGAGGGAGAGAGAGATTAATTTAAAGTGCTCAGAAGTGAAAACAGGTCTGAATTAACAAACAAATGTAATTCATTGCTAACGAATGATGACATACAATCTGCGTTCTTCAAAGACTGTTTCTTCTTGGAAGGTTTGGAGATTACTTTAATGCGTTTGCTAAGGAAGACGCCGATTTCTGCACTGTTCCCGTAGAACATCTTCACCGTCAGCATGAAGTGCTTCCTCTTGTCTGAGTCAGATATGTACAACGTTTTGGCTGTGCAGAAGTTCTGGAGGGAAACAAAGAGGGAAGAAGGGAAAGGAGGAGAGACGGAGGTGTGAAGAAGAGTGAGACTAATCAGGACAAAACAAATGCTTAATAATTACTTACATTGTTTTTTTTTATATCCTTGCAATGTTTTTTCTTCCCTTAATGAGATTTAATAGTGTATACATTTAAGAATGTATGTATTTCAGGGGGTGCACCACCTTGCCCTCCAGGTTGAGCTGCTGCATTTCCTGCTCACTGTTCCCGATGCCAATAAATGCGCAGGGTTGTGCCTCCTGCTCCGAGCAGCCCTCTCTCTCCATCTGCTCCTTCTTCTTCTTCCAGCCGCAGCCCATCAGGTACACACACGGAGGCGGGCAGAAGAACCTGAACACAATATGGTACAGACCTTAAGATTAAAACTCTTACTTATGACCCTTACGCATGAAATTTACATGTGTCCAGAGTCACTGTGAAACACAAAGGAGCCAGCAGTGTCAAAAAATCTTAAACACAATAAAAAATTTTTGTTCCTAACACCTTGTATATTTCTGGAGTTTCTTTCTGGCATCTATGTCACACCCATTCCACTGGAGAAAAGTTCCTGAATTTACTTTCTCAAGACACTTGCATTCTTTATGGTGATAAATCATATTTGACATTTTTAATCCAATATCACAGATGAATTGCCTCCTAATGAACTTGTAACCAATCAGACCTCAGACCCAGCCCCCTTAACACCTCTTTAACCAGAATCCACAATCCATGGCATCAAAACCCATCATAACCCAATGAGACTGCAAAACATCAGCACAACACCCACACACCTCTTTTCATTGCCATACGATTTCTGTGCAACTTTTGCGTGTAATATCAGCACCGTCTGATCTCCTCTCTCCTTCAAGTAATTACGCATTGCCTCTCTGGAGAAGAAAAAAGAACACACATTTACGTCAATTAGCAAAACAGTATCCAGAATCTAGATTATAAACTATATTAATTTAAAAGACAAGATCTGTACCTTGTAAGGCGCTTTGGCTGAGGAAGCTCCCCGAATTTCCTGCATACACAAATCAAAAGAAAGGATATAATTACACAAAGCAGCACTAGACTTACAGGTGAGGTTTGCGCATGCGCAGTTTCAATACAGCTGGTTGACAGTTTGGACGAATAATAAACACACAAAAATAAAAAGTAAACAGCGTTACGTTTTTAAACCCAGCTCTGTTTTATTTAGGAGCAAAATAAGCCTGAGTGAAAGCCACACTTGTGTGTTGTTATATCTGATGTAAACCATTAGCAGCTAATAGGCTAACAGTCATAGATATCTATGGCTAACAGGGGGCTAACAGAGAGCTAACAGTTAGCTAACTCGTTAAACTGTTTTTTTACTGTTCACACCGAAAATACCTCAAAGTGTTTTAGTTTATTTATCATTCCTGACTGAGTTAAACTCATATAAAACATTATCTTGTGGATTATAAAGTACACTCTGAGGTAAAAATGCGAAACTTGCCTGGTTAGCATGACGGCTAGCTGAGCTAAGTGCATAAAAGAACAGAGCTACAACAAGGCACGAGGCCTAAAGTGTGTAAATAACAACGGACTACATGCTGGAGTCCAGACAGAACACAAGTAAACTGAGCTCTGAGACTAAACCTGAGCGCTGACTGATAACTTTTACTTCTCCGTCTTGTTGTTAATCTCATCGCTTACCCCGTCACAACAGGCGCCATCTTCCAGCGACTCTCTAATAAACTCCAAGTATCGCGAGATTTCCTCACAGACGGAACAACACAGGCGTGGGAAAGTAGCTGAACTCTCGCGAGATCTGAGGCGTTCTCACAATAGGACAGCGTTAAAACCGGGCACGGGTTATCGCGAGACTTCAGACCGCAGAGCGAAGCGTGAGAAGGTGGAAGAGGAAGGGGGGAAAGAGGAAGAGGGGGAGGGGCCTTCACACAGGCGTGGGAAAGTTACTAGAATCTCGCGATAACACTGAAATCTGCTATAGAACGAGTTAGTGTTATCGCGAGATTTGGTAATGTAGGCAAATAACCAGCGACTACCGTGTGAAAATTCTCACAGCATGGAGACACACACATAAATACACACACACACAAACACATACACAAACACACACACACACACACACACACACACACACACACACACACATAAATACATACACACACGCACAAATACATAAATACATACACACACACAGACACATACAAACACACACACATTTATTTGGGATTTTGTGTAAAAGTTTGTAAAGACCATGTGAAAAGAGAAATGACAGAAAATCATGTGAAGAGAAACAGAAATCATGATAATTAATCATTTCCAGTTACATTTGCATTTACAGCATGTGACACTCTCTTATCCAGAGCGACATACAGAAGTGCTTAAGTCTCTATCATTGGATTTAACATTAACTCTGGGTCACTTGGTTACATACTTAAGATACCATGAGTCTAAAACATTGTTCAAGTTTTTTTTTTTTAAATGCAAAAGATAAGGAAAGAAGTGCTAGTTGAAGTGTTTCCTCAATAAGAAAATAGCCAGTGGATCTTGTTTGGCCGCAACTAAAGTCTGCCTGGCTCATGAGTATGTTCTCTTTCTTATGGGCTATGCCACCAACTACACAGAGGTGGTCCCACTTAGGAAGGCCACCTCCTGAACCATTTGAGGAAATAACTTCGCCAAGAGAGTGAGTATACATGGAGAAAAGAAGAGGACCAAGTACTGAGCCCTGTGGGACACCAGTGGAGAGTCTGGGTCCAGCAGATGCCTCTCCCCTCCATGTTACCTGATATGAGCAACCTTCCAGGTAGGAAGCAAACCATTCCCAAGCTGATCCTCAAATCCCAAGACTCCTGAGGGTGGACAAGAGAGTCTTGTGGTTGACCATATCAAACGCTGCTGAAAGGTCAAGGAAGATAAGGACGGATGACAGTTTGTCTGATCTAGCAGCATGTAGTTTCTCAGAGACATCCAAAAAGAATGATTGAGCTGTGGAATGAGCTGCTTTAAAGCCAGACTGGTTGGGATCATGGAGGTTGTTCTGTGAGAGATAGAGAGACAATGCGTTCAAGAATTTTTTAATGAAACAAGAGAAGTGATAACGGTCTGTAGTTACTGGTGTCTGATGGATCCATAGCAGGTTCTTTAGGATGGGAATAACACTTGCTCTCTTGAAAGTTGCTATGGATGCTATGGATCTATTGATGATAGTGGTAATGAAGGACAGAAGGTCTTGCGAGATGGTCTGGAGCATAGTGGAAGGGAGTGGATCCAATGGGCAGGTGGTAGGATTGCAGGACTGGATGAGTTGTAAAATCTCTTCTGCTGCTACAGTTGAGCAATGCGACAACAAAGGTGCAGGGGAATCCATACTGTGAGATGTAAGTGCAGTCGGGGCTGAAGTGAAGATCCCACAGATTTCCTCAATCTTCTCATGGTAGAAAGAAGCAAAGTCTTCTGCAGTCAGGGAGGATAAGGCAGGTGGAGCTGGGGGGTTGAGTAGAGAAGAGATGATGATGTGGAGCTTCTGAGGGTCTTGTGCTGAAGCTTTGAGCTTTTCATTGTAGAAGGAAGTTTTGGCAGAATCTGAGGAGAACTTTCTTCCACTTTTTCTCAGATGATCTTAGCTCTCTTCGATTGTTGCGCAACAAATCTAATGGTCTCGAGTGATTTTTAGGTAATTTACACCCTAAAATCAGCTTATAATTTATTCTGTATGTATGTAGTCAAAAGTTTTGTGAAATGATAAAATACTGTGGATAGTCTTATAACAAATCATAACTATTGTCAATAAAGAGTAAAAGAAACAGAGTTTATTATCACCAGCAGGTGTCAGAGTTTCATTATTAATGAGTTAATAGCATCAGAATGACCAGTTTAAGATCATATAATAGTTTTAATTGCTAATTCATATTTAATAGAATGTCAACTGTAGCAGAATATTTAAGAACAGTGTGACATCTGGTTATTAATTAAATTCTTTAGTTTAATATTTAATAATATTCTGGAAGCAGATTTGCTAAACCATGAAGTATTATTCTTTGTCTTTAATAATAAATTAACATCAATTAAAGTCTTAAATATAAAAAGTTAATGTTGTTAATTTATTATTGTTGAATGTATCTGTGTCATAATGATATAAACGTTAATAAATTTGAAGAAAATCAAAGTCGACCTTGAGTAACGTGTTAGCTTTATAGATGTGTATCAGTCACACACCCACACACCCACACACTAACACACCCACACACTCACACCACTGCTGCTGAGTTATCTGTTGAACACGACGTACTAATCAGAAACTTTCACCACACAGCCAGTTGTTTATCTTCAGCTGTATCAGACATCCATCAGCTTACCGACAAACTCTGCCCTTAATTGTTCTGTCTTTCTCTGCTAATAATGATATAAAGTGTGTGTGTGTGTGTGTGTGTGTGTGTGTGTTTGCGAGATAGTAGTGAAGAATTAAGAGCTCAGCAGTGTGGTTAAAATAATAAAGTGTCCTTTAAGCATTATTTTATTACATCAACAGCAACAGAGCAGGCCCCTAGATTCGTAGAAAAGTGTTCATCCTCATTAAAAGAGCCTCAAGCTGATCATTTTTAAGATCCTTCTGTTAGTGAAATCTGTAAGAAAAATGAGCAGTAAATAAATTAAAACTCATCAAAGTCACATTAATTACATGGTTCAGTGAACAGTTGAACATCTGAGAGTCAATTAATGTGCAAATCAATAACAGTGACCTCAAACACCAAAATACAACGTGTGTGTGAACAGTATGTGTGTGTGCATGTGTGTGTGTGTGCGTGTGTGTGTATATGTGTGGGTGTGGGTGCGTGTGTGTGTATGGTGTGTGTGTATGTGTGTGTATGTGTTGGTGTGTGGTGTGTATGTGTGGGTGTGTGTGTGGTGTGTGGTGTGTAGGTGTGTATGTGTGTGTATGTGTGAATGTGTGAATGATTGTTAATACATTGTATTGTACAAAATATATCAAATACTGAAATACAATATTTAGGAGGTTTAATATTTTAATAACATTTAGAATGACACCAGTTTATTTAAAGACTTATTCAGGACTGAATTTATTATTAAACACCGAATTTAACACTGAAGCACAAATCCTTCTGTGTAATTATAAATCATACTGTAGAAATATCCAAACTGATCTTTTATAGTAATCTCTCTCTATATAAAAGGCTTATAAAATATAAATAACACTCATAAATTTAATATTTGCTTGATCCAGTCAGGCTCGATATGTTATAATAACACTAATATTCTATAATCCCATAATTAATGTGTAATAATTAAGTAATAAAAGTGTTATAATTAAGTAATAGTACATTAATAACTATTTCTATAACGCTGTCACATTAAGAATAACTGAAGTGGGCGGGGTTTTCACAGTTTCTTCACTGTCATTGGTCAGAGCTGGGTTATCATGAATCTCCATTCCATAAATCTTCCTCCCGCCTGACTCCGTCTCCTCATCACCCGCAGAAACCTGGCAGCATTTGGTACAGCAGCAGCAGCAACACGCAGACATGGACATGATTATTCGATCCCAAGGTTCGAGAGATCGAGCCCACAGAGGCAGGAAGTCCCATGAGCGCAGACAGGAAGGAAGTCTCTCTGAAAAGTGGGACTGCAGGAAGTTGATGACGATGACAGTGACAATGATGAACGCCACAGGGATGAGGACGGTGAGCAGAGCGGTCAGGCCAGCCAGAGACAGACCGAACACCAGCAGAGGTATGAAGAAGAAGCAGAGCAGCACGTAGAATACTGCGAACCAGCGATATTGAGCGGTCACATGACCGAGAGACTTTGCCATTCTGATGGGGACGCGCATGAAGGGCAGGACGTACCACAGCACGATGCCCGAGATGTTAAAGAACAGATGGACCAGAGCGATCTGCAGGAAAGAGAACAATAAGAACTTTATTATCAATAATATAATTATATATAAATAAAAGTCCCCTTTTTTATGAAGCACAAACCTTTGCACTCAATCCCGCAAAGACGGAGAGATTATTTATTTATTAATTAATTTTTTTCAGAGTGTTAAACAACGGCTGGAGTTTTAAATAATTTCACTGCAACTACTCAATATAAAAGAAGCTAGATCGCTAATATAACATGCTGATATTGACAAAATCTCCTTTCATTCAGTGAAGGAGGAAAAGAAAGAAAAAAAGAATGTGTTTGTGTTTAGTGTGTAATCAGTGTTTATGATGAACAGTGTTCAGCACAATCTTATCAGATGAGGGGATAATTACAGGGTAATAAGTACATCTATACCATAAGCGTGTGTGTGTGTGTGTGTGTGTGTGTGTGTGTGTGTGTATGTGTGTAACCTGTAGTGAGTTAGTCAGCGTTTCTCCTGGACTAGCTAAAGCCGCTAGTATGGCTGTAGATGTGGTGCCGATGTTAGAACCCAGGGACAGAGGGTACGCTCTCTCAATGCTAATCACCCCGAGACCTACACACACACACACCCACACACCCACACACATACACACACACACACACACACACACAAACACACAAACATACACACACACATACATTATACGTTAGCAGTGAATTAGGTTTTAGAATTTGCTAAGATAGCACAATGTTGTTACTTTCTCATCAGGTTTGACTTTATTAATTTCCTGATAAAGATAAGTGAAGTCCATGAACTGTAATAATAACTAGTAATAAATAATAATAAAAGTAATAAGTGAATAAAATGTGTTCTATACAAACTTTATCTTCATTGATATGATAAAAAAATAAAACAACAAGCTGGTGCAGGATTCCTGACAGAGGAAAAAAAACGAATCGTTAGTTAGAACATTTAATAGATAATGTCTGACCTACGAGAGGTGTGATGGCGGAGGTGAAGACCGAGCTGCTCTGGACGATGAAGGTCATCACTGCTCCCACTATGATGGCGAGGTAACCAGTCACCCATCTGAATGGAAACGGAAAATCTGCTCACAAAATAAAACACAAACCATATCACAGATAACGAACGTTAATGAACAGTTAAAAAGTGTGGCTCAGTCAGCTGTCGATGCGAAGTGAAAAGCTGATGTCCGTCTCAGTGATTCATCAACACTTCTGAGGTGAATGTTGTCATCATTCATGATGGTTCTGTTTCCGTTGTTCCGTCATCATGTGTTTAATGATAAAGAAGCTACATGCTAAGTGCTAGACCAACACAGAGACGTCCACTGACACTGACATTATGTTTCTCAGTTGACTAGCAACAGTCTATTTAATGTACAATATCAATAATTATTCAATCTCTGGAAACGAGTAAAGATGGATAAAGAGACTGAGACCTGTGTTGATGATCTTCTTTATGATGGAGGCCACTTGGCCTCTCAGCATGGAGTTCAGCAGCTTAACGATGAGGATGAGGCAGATACAGAGAACTAGGAGAGAACCAGCAAGCAGGATGAGTCCCACAGCCAGGTCTGGTAGTGTAGTGTCCACAAAAATATGACCACCTACAGCCTCAGAGAGAGAGAGAGGGAGAGAGAGAGAGAGGGAGAGAGAGGGAGAGAGAGGGAGAGAGAGAGAGAGGGAGAGAGAGAGAGAGAGAGAGAGGGAGAGAGAGAGAGAGAGAGAGAGAGAGAGAGAGAGAGAGAGAGAGAGAGAGAGCATCATCTTACACTCTAGATGTTTAGATTTGGTTCTCAGAGTAGAAGAACTTTCCTGCTCACATTTCTGAATGTTGATGGTTTGGGAGATGTTCTTCCACTCCCAGCAGGGTGTGCCATTAGCAGTGCAGTTCACTACAGACACGTTCTGTAAAGACTGCAAATGGAAAACTGTCAGAAACTTGAAGCACGTAATCTGTTCCCCGGTGTATCTTTAACACCATCCAGTGTATTCTGACAGAGAGTATAGTTTAACAGGGTGTGTATGATTAGCCTCTGATGCTAGCTCTTACATTAAGGCTGTGGAAGAATATAAATACGAGTGATGTGTAAATACTGTGTCTGAAATCGATATTTAGATGAAGCCATGAAACGTTCCTGCACTGCAGCGTCGAGGTTTAAAATGTACGCACCGTGTTTGTATATGTTTGACACCACGTCTTGATGAGACTCTTGTTCCTGGCATCTTGGTCTCCGACAGCAATCCCACTGATGACCGACTCATCCAACTACAACAGGAACAGTGGGTCAGAAACATGGTTATAATTTCCACTGGTTTTAGGAGGTTCTGGTCAGAAACATTTTCTCGAGTATTGGTTTGTTTAACCGCAGCTCATATATCACAGAATCCAGAATATTATCGCCCCCTACTGGACACACTGCTCATAACACTGCTAAGTTTTATTTACTTCTATGTTATGGAACTGTAACAAAAATCCTCTGTTCAGCGTTGGTCCATCACGCACACACACACACACCTGGATGATGGAGTGTGTAAGCGGGTCAGTGATGACGTTGAGCAGCGCCGGGGCATTCTCTCCACTCTCAATGTGAAAGGATGAGACGATAAGCTCGGTGAGGCGGTACAAGTAACTGGTGGCCACCTCCAGTGGCAGCAGCACCAACACAGACAGCCAGTTAAAGAAATCGTGAACTGTGGCGCCGGCAAACGCCCTGCGAGTCATAAAATCCTCTCAGAAACATCACAGAAACTTAAACCTTTTAATAAAAATTATGCCATAAAACCAATATCTTCATTTCCACCAACAAATTTGTTTGGCTGATTGCGAACTTAGGCATGTGACACTAGCTAGCAGTAATGATAAGGGTAGCTAGGCTAACAGTGTAGCATAGCGGTGTCATATGTTCAGACAATACTGTAAGTGGGAACGTTTTATGCTAATCACAAGATGAAGTATTAATAATTAATGCTCGGAATGATGTTATACAGTTTGTGATTAGCAGATTAAATATGACCTAAGCTCTGCCTTCTTTAAACCTGGGCCTATTTTTCCAGAGCTGTAGCTTTAACAGAGTTACTGACAATACACTAAAACTGTACATTATTTCTTCTGCTCTGTCCTGATTGGTTACAAATTCATGTAAAGGGGCGTGGTTAAGTCTTTGTTTTTTGTGTCTAATTTATACTTTTCAGGCATCAGACAGGTAAAAGCTCTGATTCCAGATGTTTAGCCATACTGTAGCTAGCATTAGGGTGTGAGATGTTCTGGTGTGGCGACATGTCCTACCTGCGAAACTTGTTCCTGTCTCCAGCCTGTGTCATGGCTACCACCGTGTTCGTCACCGACGTCCCAATGTTGGTGCCCATAATGATGGGGACGGCCGTGGAGACTTGAAGTACTGGAGGAAAGGTAGAGATACATTACCTCCTTCATCACTGCTACCATCATCATCATTATCATCATCATACTTATATGACTCACGTCCAGAGGACACCATGCTGACCACAATAGACGAGGAGGTGCTGGAGCTTTGCACCAGCAGAGTGACCAGGACACCAATCACCAAGCCGGCCAGAGGGTTCGACAACACCTGGTTCTCCTGGAAGATATCTCCAGCTGCCTTACCTACACATACACAAACACAAACACAACATAATATTAAAGAATAAAAAGTGTGTGTGTGTGTGTGTTGTGGGGGTTGTGTGTGTGGAACTGAAGTCTGAACAAAAACTCTTTCAAACCTCCAACAAGTTGAAAGGCAGAACTGAGGACATCCAGAGAGCAGACGAAGCTGTATAGCAAACCCAAGAGCAGCACCAACTTCACCACTGAGACCAAAACACGCAACACTCTCCCCTTACTGTCCAGATCTGTGTGTGTGTGTGTGAGAGAGAGAGAGAGAGAGAGAGAGAGAGGTGTAAACTCCTCTGTCCTGAAGTAACAGCTTTTTCAGTGTTTTAATCTGTTTATGTACTGTACAAAACCCTGTGAACGAGACGTTACTATGGAAACAATAAGGTTTCAGAGTGAGGGCATGAATATAAACCTGCTGTTATGGAGAATTAATCAACACCTGCTGGACTTCAGCAGGTAAAGAGCTTCATGATGACGTGTTTAAATTGTGTGAAATCAGAAAGGTTTTACTCCACACCTGCCCATGTGATCCCAGTGTCCTCTAAATCCACAGCATCCCACACGTCCTCATCCGTCCTCACATCATCACCGATCAGAGCCACGGTGGAGACGGCAGGAGGGATAGAGGCGGATCTGTCCTTCATCACTGAGAGAAAGAGAGAAAGAGAAAGAGACACACACAAATAAACACACAGTTATTAGTTGTGTAGTTCAGACCACTGCTCACAGACCACCTACATTACAGATTTAACCCTCATATGTATTACAGTGTGTCTTTCAGAACTCACCTTCGTGTGTGTTTAGAGAGATCGTCACCCGTCTAAAAGTGCAGAACACGTCTGGAAGATTGGTGTGTATTCACAGTGACTCACAAACACACAAACACACACACCTGTGCAGGTACATGTGCAGCTACAGGATGTCTCTCTGGAGATTGTGTGAGTGTGTGTGAGTTTTATAGAGTGCCAGCAATAATGATGATAAGCATGATGACAAAGTACAGTGTGTGCATGCATGTGTGTGTGTGTGTGTGTGTGTGTGTGTGTGTGTGTGTGTGTGTGTGTGTGTGTGTGTGTGTGTGTGTGTGTGTGTGTGTGTGTGTGTGTGTGTTCTGAATCTAGGGCACTAATCAATTTTTCTGATCACATGATTCATTAAAGCACAGATCACTGACTAAATATAAAAAAAATCAAGTATAATGGAAATCTCCATTAGTCTGAAAGCATCTGGCCACACACACACACACACACACACACACACACACACACACACACAGCTTGTGAATGGAAAATGGAATCACTACAGAAGGTTATTTGTAACTGATCGATGCTTTGATTGGCTGAGATCAGTGGTTTATGGGTCAGTTTACTTTTATCTCAGTTTTCTTTCATTCCTTCATCCCTTTGCAGTTACTCTATTCTTGAAAACATTTTAATGTAGCTAATTATTAAGCAGTGTGTGTAGTTGGTGTAGTGTAGTGTAGTGTAGTGTAGTGTAGTGTAGTGTAGTGTAATGTAGTGTGGTGTAGTATAGTGTAGTACAGTGTAGTGTGGTGTAGTGTAGTGTATCACCAGCTGTTACAATAAAGACAGTAATGTGAATTTAAATAATCTTGAGCTACAGTCAGAGGTGATGTGATAGAGATTTACTCAACACCTGATCAATCAGAGTCCAGAACTCAGCACTGCTGTGGGAAAAATAATCCAGCTGCATTTACTGCACTCACACGTGTGTATGCTTATAAACAATAATTATTTCCGTTTTTCTGCCATCGCGTGGTTATAAGTGGTATTGCGGGCTCCAATTGTTTTAGGGTTTTTGTTAGTTTTTCCTGTTTTGTGTTTATCACCCCCCACCCCCCACCCCACCCCCCGTTTTCTGAATATCTCTTTACATAACCTTTAAGACCTCCAGTAACCCCCTCTCCTTCGGTCCAGATCAGTGAAGATGATGAGCACCAGGTCTTCAGAAAGAACAAAAGAAGAAAAATACCAAGCCCAGACGGTGTGACACCAACCTGTCTGAAAACCTGTGCTGACCACCTGGACCCCATCTTTACCCAGATCTTCAGCAAGTCCCTGTCTGCTTCAGATACACAACCATCAACCCATAATACTCTATACTCTATCTGTTGTCATGAACTGTTTCTGGCTTATCTGAAACACTTTACTGGACCCCCTGCAGTTTGCATATCAAACATACTAGATAAAATTGGGGTACAGAGAAAGTATCAGACTCCTGAGAGGATTATTGGTGTTCTCCTGTCCATCCTCCAAGAACTGTAGAGATCCAGAGTGAGGAACAGAGCTCAGAAAATCACTCTGGATCTCTCACATCGGTGTAAACAGTTTTTAAACATGCACCATTGATATAAAGCCCCAAATACCATCACAAGCAGACACAAGCAGACACTTCCCCCAGACAATCTGCCTGATGAACAGGTAAATGTTCCCCATTACACAATAATAATGTGCAATAATCTTATATATAACTAGATATGTAAAGTTCGTTGCGACAAACTTTGATGTTGGCTAGGATAGTGCAAGTATTTGCAAAGGCCGGTGATTTTTGGAGGCGAGTGGACATATGGGTCAGTATTACTTTTGGATGGCAAATGGACAGAAAGATTGTGAAAGCTACTGGACCGCTAGTGTGCCAATACTTTTGGAGGTGAGCGGACATGAGCATATGACGTGATCCGAATACCCGTGAGGCATTTCCCCTCCTTGTGCTGAGTGTTTTGATATGTCACATGTACATGTTGTGCAAATTTTTGATTTTCACGTGATGTGATGCGGCCAGAATACATGTGAGGCAGTTTCCCTCATTGTGCTGAGTGTTTTGATATGTCACATGTCCATGTTGTGCAAATTTGTAATTTTCACGTGAAATCACGTGACGTCACGTGACATCACCAAAATACACGTGAGGCAGTTCTCCTCATTGTGCTGAGTGTCTTGATATATGACATGTCCATGTTGTGCTAATTTTTGATTTGCTTATTTTGGGGGCGGGGCTTCACGTGATGTCACCAGAATACCCGTTGGGGTGCCAATACTTTTGGCGAAAAGTGGCTACTGAGGGTTTGGACATTTCATGTCAACACTGCAGTCATCATGGCATTCTACTTATTATTATACTGCATAGAACACACAACAGAAGCCGTGCTTGAGCTCTGCACACGCTGCGTGTGTGAGAGCTTAGAGGAATTTTCGGAATTCCCCATTCAAGTCTATGGTATATTCGATCGTCGACTACAGGAAAACTGAAAATTCCGTCGGAACCCCGAAATAAAAATTTCGTCCAGAGTAAGGTCCTAAAGAACCTGTCCGAGTTCGGTGTAAATCACTCGAAAACTTGCCTGAGTTATAAACCTCCAAATTCTATGGGGAAAAATGGCAATTGAGCTTCATTACCGGGAATGCTGGAATTCCGATCGCTTAGGAGCAACAAACTTCAGACCAGGGTCTACGACATATCCGAATTTGGTGCATGTGGCTCGAAAGCCCTAGGAGGAGTTACTCTTAAATTAATACATTTTTGGCTAAGAATAATAATAATAATAACTAGAACGGTACATTTAATGAAGAAAATGTGAATGGTGCTTGCACTTGGCAAGTTCCCCTCATCGGGCTGTGTTTTGATATACAACACGTCCATGTTGTGCAAAATTTATGATTTCGCTTATTTGGGGGCGGGGCTACACGTGACGTCACGTGACATCACCAAAACACACGTGAGGCACTTCCCCTCATTGGGCTGAGTGTTTTGATATGTCACATGTCCATGCTGTGCTAAATCTTTTATTTCGCTAATTTTGGGGGCGGGGCTACACGTGACGTCAGTTCCCCTCATCGTGCTGAGTGTTTTGATATATGACTTGTCCATGTTGTGCTAAATTTTTGATTTCGCTTATTTTGGGGGCGGGGCTAGACGTGACGTCAGTTCCCGTCATCATGCTGAGTGTTTTGATATATGACATGTCCATGTTGTGCTAAATTTTTGATTTCGCTCATTTTGGAGGTGGGGCTACATGTGACGTCAGTTCCCGTCATCGTGCTGAGTGTTTTGATATATGACATGTCTATGTTGTGCTAACTTTTTGATTTCGCTTACATTAGGGCGGGGTTACACGTGACGTCACGAGACGTCACGTGACGTGACCAAAACACACGTGAGGCAGTTCCCCTCATCGCGCTGAGTGTTTTGATATATGACACGTCCATGTTGTGCAAAATTTATGATTTTGTTTATTTTGGGGGCAGGGCTACACGTGACGTCACGTAACATCAACAATACACACGTGAGGCACTTCTCATTGGGCTGAGTGTTTTGATATATGACACGTCCATTTTGTGCAAAATTTATGATTTCGCAAAAGCTGCGGGACAAGTTACGTGCCGAAAAAGTGTCCGGAAGAAGAAGAAAAGGAAGAATAATAATGAGTATGCAGAATAACAATAATGATGCTTTGCAAGCACCATTAACTAAAACGGTACATTTCCTGAAGAAAATGTGAATGCTTGTACGTGGCAACCTCCCCTCACCGTGCTGAGTGTTTTGATATATGACATGTCCATGTTGTGCTAACTTTTTGATCTCGCTTACTTTGGGGGCGGGGCTACACGTGACATCACGTGAATACCCGGTGGGGTGCCGATACTTTTGGACAAAAGTGATTACTAAGTGTTTTGACATTTCATGTCAAAACTGCAGTCATTATGGAATTCTACTTATTATACTGCATAGAACAGTATTTTGGGGGCGGGGCTACACGTGACGTCACATGAATACGCTGTGGGGTGCCAATACTTTTAGACAAAGGTGACTACTCAGTGTTTTGAAGTTTCATGTCAAAACTGCAGTCATTATGGATTTCTACTTACTATTATACTGTAAATAAACAGTTTTTTGGGGGCAGGGCTACACATGACGTCACGTGAATACCCGGTGGGGTGCCAATACTTTTGGACCAAAGTGACTACTAAGCGTTTTGACATGTCCGAGATTCACAATAAGCACATCGATGCGATCAGAATTCTTGGCCGAACATACACACCACGTGTCATCCCAATAAGACAAATTTTTTTGCTTTAGATATTAGACACTACCTGTTTCTTTGAATTCGCCATAACTTAGTCGCCTCGCCATGGCAGCACCGTTTGAGATATCAAAAATCCCTTCGGAATTTAGCAATGCAACTTCTCGGCATCATGTTGACTACTTTTGGTGTCAATCGCATGAATGTCCTACTAGGAGTATTTAAAAGTTCACCACATGCAACTGATTTGACTGACACACTTCCTGGCACCTGTTGGTGGCGCTATGTTCGAGATTCACAATAGGCACATTGATGCGATCAGAATCCTTGGCCGAACATACACACCACATGTCATCACAATAAGGCATTTTTTGTTTTACTGTAGATATTAGACATTTCCTGTTTCTCTGAATTCGCCATAACTTTGTCGCCTCGCCATGGCAGCACCGGAGCCCCCCTACAGATCCCCCCTGCCACGCCCGTATTCCAGCATTTGCCCGGGCCTAGTGTCACACGACTCTGACGTGTGTGCCAAATTTCAAGAGTTTTTGAGCACATTAAGGGACCCCAATTGGCCAATGTGTGGAAAAAATATAGCTGCAAGCAGCGATGGCGGGCCCTCGCATGTTTTTTTATCGCTATACGGTGCCTCTGAGAAAACAATGCACGGTGGGCAAGTGCATGAAGTGGGTAAATATCAGTGGACTATTTGACGTTGTTACTGAACCATTTGGGGACTGTGGGTAAATAAAACCCCACATTTTAGACAAACGGGGGCGCTACTTAGCCACTTAAGAGACACACCTTTGTCTGACCTTTTTGTCCACACTTAACAGCCGAGAAATGTGATGTATGTATCAAATTACAAGTTAATCTAAGCATGCCAAAAGCTTTAAATATGCTTGAAATAAAAGTAAAGTTTGACACGATGCCATGGCAACAGTGTTTGAGATATCAAAAATCCGGTCGCAATTTTGCATCTCTAATATCTCTGCATCATGGTGGCCAAGTCTGGTCTCAATTGCATGAACCCCCTAGGAGGAGCATTTAAAAGTTTACCGCACGCACCTGTCAAAAAATCCACCTTTGTGACTGACACACTTCCTGGGACCTGTTGGTGGCGCTATACCCGGGACTCACAATAAGTACATCGCTGCGATCGGAATCCTTGGCCGAACATACACACCGCGTGTCATCACAATAAGACATTTTTTGCCTTAGATAGAAGACACTTCCTGTTTCTCTGAATGCGCCATAACTCTGTTGCCTCGCCATGGCAGCACCGTTCGAGATATCAAAAATCCCTTCGGAATTTAGCAAGTGCAATGTCTCTGCATCATGTTCACCACGTTTGATGTCAATCGCATAAATTCCCTAGGAGGACTACTTAAATGTTCACCGCATGCAATTATGAAATAATCCAAAATGGCCGACTTCCTGTTGGGCGGAGCTCATAGTTTAGAGCGCGAAAGTTGTTTGGGTCGATGAGATCTATATGCGTACCAACTCTCGTACATGTGCGTACATAATTGCTCGATCTGTGCACAAATGTTTGTTTTTTCATTACAGGGGGCGCTACAGAGCCCCCCTGCCACGCCTGAATTCCAGGCTTTGCCCGAGCCAATGCATGGTGGGCAAGTGCATCAAGTTGGTAAATATCAGTGGACAATTTTACGATGTTACTGAACCATTTGGGGACTGTGGGTAAATGAAACCCCACATTTTAGATAAACGGGGGCGCTAGTGAGCCACTTAAGAGACACACCTTTGTCCGACCTTTTTGTCCACACTTAACAGCCGACAAATGTGAGGTATGTGTCAAATTTCAAGTTAATCTAAGCATGCCAAAAGTCTTAAATATGCCTGAAATAAAAGTAAACTTTGACTCGATGTCATGGCAATGGTGTTTGAGATATCAAAAATCCGTTCGCATTATCACATTAGATTCAATCTAATGAATTCTGTACAGTTCTGTTCAAAATTATTCAACCCCCAATGCTGTAAATGGTTTTAGGGAATTTAGTGTACATTTGTAATTGTATTCAGAATGAAATCCTACAAGGACTTCTTAAAGAACCATATGCAACTAAAATGACATCAATTAGTTTTGTAATACAGTAGTAAATGTTTATTTTGTGAATTCTTCATTGACACAATTATTCAACCCCTTAAAGACTACCACTCTGAAGAACAGAGGTTCATTGAAGTGTTTTCAATCAGGTATTGAAAACACCTGTGGATGTCAGGGAGCAGCAATAAAGCCTAATAAGCACCAATTAGGCAGCTTTAAAATGACTGTGATACTCAGCTCCTTCTAGACATTTACTGGTATGGTTACAAACATGGTGAAGTCAAGAGAATGGTCCAGGAAGACAAGAGAAAAGGTGATTACTCTTCACAGGAAGGGCAATGGCTATAAGAAGATTGCAAAGATGTTAAACATACCAAGAGACACCATAGGAAGCATCATTCGCAAATTCAAGGCAAAGGGCACTGTTGAAACGCTACCTGGTCGTGGCAGAACGAAGATGCTGACTTCGACTGCTGTGCGCTACCTGAAGCGTAGAGTGGAGAAAAGTCCCTGTGTGACTGCTGAGGAACTGAAAAAAGATTTGTCAGATGTGGGTACTGAAGTTTCTGCTCAGACAATACGGTGCACCCTGTGTAATGACGGCCTCCATGCGCACCCCCTTGCTGTCTGAACTGAGAAAAGATTTGTCAGATGTGGGTACTGAAGTTTCTGCTCAGACAATACGGCGCACCCTGTGTAATGACGGCCTCCAGGCGCACCCCCTTGCTGTCTCCAAAGAATAAGAAGAGTCGACTGCAGTATGCCAAAAGTCATGTGGACAAACCACAGAAGTTTTGGGATAGTGTTCTGTGGACTGATGAAACAAAATTAGAACTGTTTGGGCCCATGGATCAACGCTATGTTTGGAGGAGGAAGAACAAGGCCTATGAAGAAAAGAACACCTTGCCTACTGTGAAGCATGGCGGGGGGTCAATCATGCTTTGGGGCTGTTTTGCTTCTGCAGGTACTGGGAAGCTTCAGCGTGTGCAAGGCACCATGAATTCTCTTCAGTACCAGGAGATATTGGATGACAATGTGATGCAGTCCGTCACAAACCTGAGGCTTGGGAGACGTTGGACCTTTCAACAGGACAATGATCCCAAGCATACCTCCAAGTCCACTAGAGCATGGTTGCAGATTAAAGGCTGGAACATTTTGAAGTGGCCATCGCAGTCACCAGACTTCTATCCGATTGAGAACCTCTGGTGGGACTTAAAGAAAGCAGTTGCAGTGCGCAAGCCTAAGAATGTGACTGAACTGGAGGCTTTTGCCCATGATAAATGGGCGAAGATACCCGTAGATCGCTGCAAGACACTTGTGTCAAGCTATGCTTCACGTTTAAAAGCTTGTTATAACTGTAAAAGGATGTTGAATGTCACTTGGGGGTTGAATAAAACTGATAACGATGTGAGCTCAGAAAAGACATTTGTGGTTATTTCATTATAAATGTTATGTTATATTTGTCTGACCTACACGTGCCTCTTTGATTTAATTGTAAGCAGGATGACTGAATGATCAAAATCAATGTCAAACCAACCAAAACAATCAATTTCAGTTGGGGTTGAATAATTTTGAACACAACTGTACATTGAAACATTGTGAACATTTTTACGAAGCATGATATAATAATTAATTGTTAAGAAATAAATGTTATGTTTGTAATATCAGAAGTGTTTTGATTTGTCCATAGCAGCATACAATACAGACTCTTGTCTCAGGTGTGCTTCAAAATGGATTCTCAAGATGTTGCAAAAGCAGTGGGTGTGCAGGGCCTGACGTTTTTTTCTGAAGACTGGGGCACAGTTTACTGGCTCAGATCAAATGAGAGAATCAAACAAGAACCAGCACAAAAATAAGAACAGTGCTTAATCATGTCAATAACATAAAACAATAGTGTCCCATTTTAAGCGATAGCAAACTGGGTCTCATTCATTAAGCATGTGTACACAAACTTCTGTGTGAGATTTACATACAGATGTTTTCACGAAGAAATAGTGATTCAACAAAAACCTTCCTATCAAAATTCAATAAAAACTAAAACCACTCGTATGTAATAATCACATTATTACTCAAATACTAGGCTATAATGTTTATAATAATGTTGATATAAAATTTGTATGATTATATTTTATATTATAATATATTTTCTGTATTATTTATTATACATGATCTATATTATATACATTATTATAGCCTACTTGATCTACTGTCTGTTTTATTTTAGATACAGATATGCACCTCTGTCATATTACTTAAATGGCATATATATTTGTTACCGCCTCCAATACTTTCATGTTACTGCAGTCGGTGGACAGCACTGGCTTCCTCCAGCGACAGCATAACCTCCCAAATAAAAAATGCAAAGCATAAATACAAAAACGTACACAATTATTAGCGAATGAGACCCGTTGTATTGAAATATAACATGAAGGCAGTGCAGAGCAATTCACATTGAAGATATACTAAAATATTCCCCTGTGCCAACAGTCTGTATGATGCAATTTGTTTCAACTTCATCCTTAGAAAATACAGAATGAATTACAGGAATACAGTCAAATGTTCTGTCTTACAACACTACATGTTATTTTCTTTGATGAAATAAACTTGTATTATCAACATTTTTACACTTAAAGTTATATGGTGTTTTATTTACTTGTGTGAAGTCTATAACACATTTTAGTATTATCGTAAATCATAACAAGCAAGTACACTGCAGGGACTTGAACCCCATCCAGGTGGTTGCCCTGGAGTACCATTACCAGTGCATTTTTGCTTTTTGTTATCTTTTATATTATAGGGAAAGAAAATGTTTTAATAAAAAGGTATGCACAGTACTCACAATAACTTCTATGTTACTCTACAAAATCCAATATTTTGTTATATAGCAGAACACATTGCAAGAATAAGCTAAATGGTTACAGATGTGTTTACTATGCCAAGATCATGCTGTTGCAATGCAAGAAAAAAAAAGAAAACTTTTGTAGGAAACCCTAATGGTTTTATAAACCTGAAGTTGGATGTACATGATTATTTTGTTAATGTAAATGTAATGCACATAGCATGCCTAAACAGAGAAGCATAAATGTATAAATCTGGTCTTTAAATGAGCAGATTAATTTTAAAAAAAAAGTTTAAAATCAGAAAATTCCCTCGTGCGTGCTAAAGTACACTGGCACAATATCTGTGTGCACTGAGAAATTTGTCATATATTTTATGTACACATGGTCAATTAATGTTCTTTTTTCTGTTGTAGGTTCCTTAACATGTTGAATAAAACCCCTATCTGCCATAAAAGAGAACACAGAATTAGACTTTAATGCATCATTATTGAAGTCTCCCACAAGCACAATGTTATTTGAAATCGAAGGCAGCTGATTAATTAACTTACCCATATTTTCTTTAAAACTACACAAAGGGTATGTTTGTGGTCTATAAATAACACCAAGCAAAATATAATTTTGTGGAAAATGTGTCAACAGGCATTCTAAATTAAGATTCAAATCATTGAAACAAGAACATTTACTTGTGTATGCAACACAATGAGGAATACCCACAAAGTTGCAGTTTTCTAAAAATGTACACTTTCAGGCAGATAGTGTTCTGGCAGCCATTTTTCAGTTACTGCAATACATGTTGGTTGTAAATGTTGAATAGACACATTTAGATCCTCTTTATGGCAACACAAACTCTGTACATTCGGTATAAACACAGAAAAGTAACGGTCACCAATGATTCATCATGTGCCATAAAAGATGCCATTTCTCGAAGAGCTTCACAAATCTTATTACAGAAAACGGGCTTTTCACTAGTCTTTAATTGTTAACCCTGACAAACTCCTTACCCGGCTCAAAGCTACATAAGCCTGACCAGGTGCAAACACTTTTTAAACTAACGACAGCAGTATCAACAGTTAAACCCCGAACTTTGTACTGTGCATGCTCATGCTAGTTTTAAAGGAAACTGACCTTTCGTACAAACGTTTTCCTCTTCTACATATATAGGTGTAGAATGTAGCAATTTTGCTGCCTCAAATGAACATTGTTTTTGTCTTTTCAAACCCACATGACTATCATCAAACTGAACGTATACAGTTGCAGGTAACTTATCTTTAGATGAACGTATGATATGAGTAACTACACCACAAACACCATTAACTAATCCATCAGCAACATCTACGTTTTTAATTAACATAACATGCGCACCTATGCCTAAAAGTAAACATGTGTTATGAACTTTTACATGATGACCTTTTTACTCCGTGCATAATCCTCAGCCTCAATCGTTTCAATTTGTTGGGCACTTTTTTATTACCTGCTTCAAGTTGTGCATATGAACTTGATCATTTGTAGCATAAATGTGCAAAGATACATGATCTTCCTCAACCTTGTCACAACTTAACATGATTAAATCATCTTTGTTTAGTGTAGTTGTTTTGCTTCTTTGCCTTAACCTGTTTAACATTTCAGCAAAATTACTGTCCTTTTGTCCAACAACCTGTGTTAGTTCAATAACACTAAAACAACTCCATAAACTAATTTCAGGTACATCCATATACAATGGTTTCCCCTTCACAGGAGGCAATTGGAAAAAGTCCCCAACAGCAATTACACTCACATTACCAAAAGCAGAGAAATCTCCACTCTGTTTAATTTGACGTAATCTTCCATGTATATATGCCAATAATTTATGATCAACCATAGATATTTCGTTTATGATTTGAAGACAATGGAATTTTGCTCGCAAAGAATTTAATTTGTCCTCACCCAACGGTGTGTATGGCAACTTTACATTTGTGCCAATACTAAATGTGTTGTGAATTGTTGCAGCCTTTAAATTGTATGCTGCAATGCCTGTTGGTGCTGTTAAAGCAACACAAATATCTGGATTCAAAGAAATCTGAGACACAGAGGAGGAAGCCGGAGTGAAAGCAAACAGAGTTTATTGCCAAAAACACGGAAGTAGAGTAATCCGATGGTGCGCGGTGGAAGCGCGGCCACAAAGTCCAGAGTTATGGGAAGAAAGGCAGTCGGTGTGGAACACGAAGAGGAACACGAAGAGGAACACGAAGAGGAACACGAAGAGGAACACGAAGAGGAACACGAAGAGGAACACGAAGAGGAACACGAAGAGGAACACCATGGATAATAACTGACGGTGAGTGGGGGGTGAGAGAGGGGATTATATATGGTGGTTGATGAGCGTGAAATGAGAGTCAGGTGTGTGCAATTAGTAAGCCGGCGAGCCGCTCCGTGCGGGCGGGGCACGCACGGGAGAAGAGTCAGGGAGCTCCCTGACAACAATAGTCGTGAAGACTAATATTTTATGGCTTAAATTAAATGACTTTTGCCTGTTCCTGCACCACCAGTAATAAACAAATGAAATGGTTTTGTGTTTTCTCCTCTAATTTTACACAAACACCACTGCCTTATTTTATTAAAAACAGCAATCTGGGTTTTGTTTAAGGAACGAATTATGTTTAACCCTTCAACACGACTATGTGTTGGATATACTTAAAATATGTATGCACCATTTTTGCATCACACTATTTAAGTAAACCCAACTTGGAAAAAAATTACTTAAAATTAACAAGAAAACCGTTCTTATATGTACTTAAATTTTTGGGTACACACAACATTGTTTATTTAAAAATATATGAAACATGATAGAATCTACTAAGTAATTGCAAGTTAAGTTAACTTAAAATTTAAGCTCATTTATGTTTAAAAAAAAAAGACAATTAATTGAGTTGAACCAATGTAAAATTTTAACTTATTGTAGATTATCAGCTATTGGTCTGCATATTGCACTGCTGCTTTAATGGGTTAAACACAGCACAAATTCCTAGTATGGGTCACCATATGTCACTTCACTAAAATAAATTACACATGCAAATCACACAAAATAAAGCATTATTTTTTTAAACAGGCTGCAATGCAATGGTGAAGCCTAAAACCACACATCATGAATGTACAACAAATGTGTCACATTAACAAATGAAAGTTCACTTGCAACAGGATACTTCCTTCATGCTGCCCCCTTTGCAACATTTTCTTGCTCTGAACTAGAAGGAGAAAAAACAGTTTTATATTTAGTATGAATAGGCAAGACATTGCAGTGTCTTACTAACATCGACCTTTTCAGTAAAAGATTGTATATACTAAAATGACCTAATATTACATGGACCAGGGTGGGAACAGAATTATCTTAATGCAAACGTGCCAACGCGATGCATGGCCCTCTGAAATACACAAATTAAAAACTAGAACATTCATTCGATGGAGTCACACTGCTTTTATCGCGTGCACACTCGTTCCTCCTTTCATACAATAACTTATTTGTACAAACTAGACTTTCATAAGTATTTAAGTAACATTCAGAAATGTTACATTCAGTTTTCGAGCATGTTAAGGGACCCCAATTGGCCAATGTGTGCAAAATATATATATATATATATATATATATATATATATATATATATATATATATATATATATATATATATATATATATAGCTGCGAGCAGCAATGGCGGGCCCTCGCACCTTTTTTATCGCTATACGGTGCCTCCCAGAAAACAATGCACGGTGGGCAAGTGCATCAAGTGGGTAAATATCAGTGGACTATTTTATGTTGTTACTGACCCATTTGGGGACTGTGGGTAAATGAAACCCCACATTTTAGACAAACGGGGGCACTATTGAGCCACTTAAGAGACACACCTTTGTCTGACCTTTTTGCCCACACTTAACAGCCGACAAATGTATGTGTGATGTATGTGTCAAATTTCAAAGTTGTTCGGGCCGATGAGATCTATATGCGTACCAACTCTCGTACATGTGCGTACGTAATTGCCCGATCTGTGCACAAATGTTTGTTTTTGCATTACAGTTTTTGCCCCTTTGCACAAGCCTAGCGTCGCCCGACTCTGACGTGTGTGCCAAATTTCAAGAGTTTTCGAGCATTTTAAGGGACCCCAATTGGCTAATGTGTGCAAAAAAAAAAAAAAAAAATAATAATAATAATAATAATAATAATCATAATAATAAAATTAATAATAATAATAATAATAATAATAATAATAATAAACCTAATACAGTTTATTTATTTTTTGGTGCCCTGTTGTCTCTGTGTACATGAAGCATCCTTGGCAATAAAGCTCTTCCTATTCTAATTCTGATTCTAATAGCGCTGTGAAGCCACCAGATGTCAGTGTGGCGCTCTTTCACTCCCATTAAACACCACCGAGGAGAAGACAGTGTAGTGGGTCTGACTCTTGTGACCCATCGAGCACTGCTGCAGTGTTTTATTGCTTTACAGTGTGTGTGGAGATGTTTCTGTAAAAATGTCTGAATCTTCGTCAGAGCGCAGTGCGGAAACGCAGCCGGTACGCGGTGTGATGTGTGGGACGCTAATGCTAATGCTAATGCCTGTTAAGCTGTGACTTAGTGATGTGGTCATTATGGATGTGTGTGTGTAGGCAGCTGTAGGAGCAGAATACACCCCGACAGAGGAGGAGAGGAAAGTGTTCAAACAGTGTGACACAGAGAGCTTCTGGTACAGATGTGAGTACACTGCGCATGCGCAGATATAGCTATTTAATATCATTATTTAATAAAGAAATAAATAACTGCTCTGTTCATAACTCTCTCCCTCCTCTCTCTCTCCCTCTCAGCGGTGCCCTTCTCTGCCAGTGCCATGGCCCTCACTCACATGCTCGTGAACCATGGTGTGTATGTTGTTAATGACATCAGTTACGAATTTCACCAGATGTTTTTATTTATTTGCTGTTCACCTGTACAGGGAAGCTGACGTCGTCTCCTCGCTTTGGGTCTCTGCCTAAAGTGCTGTGTGAGTTGGTTAAAGCTCATACACTCTCGTAATGTTTGTGTGCGTTGTCTGGGCACTGAGTGTGTGTGTGTGTGTGTGTGTGTGTGTGTGTGTGTGTGTGTGTGTGTGTAGTTGCTGGTATGTGTGGCTACTTCGCAGGGAAGCTTTCCTACGTGAAGACGTGTCAGCATAAATTCTACAACTTGGAAAATTCACCCATCGGAGAAGCTCTTCGACAGAGACAGCGACATCATCAACGTCCACCACAGTGAGCTCTCTCTGTCTGTCTCTCTCTGTCTCTCTCTCTCTCTCACCAGCTCCTCATTACTAATGTTTCTCTTTGACCCCTCCCTCTCTGTGTTGAAGACTTGCAGGTCCTCAGTCGGAGCTCAGAGAGGATGACAAGCCCCAGTTTGAAGTGTTTCAGTCTGAGAGTGTCTCTGAGGCGCCATATTCTCCTCCTGATTACAGCCACACCACGCCCTCAGCTCAACAGCACAGCCATCACACACACGGTACTTTACCCACTGTGTTCTAATCTGTCTGATCCCATCACAGTCTCCACCTCCACCACCAAGTTAACCATTCAGAGCCCAGCCTCAGGTACTCCTGTGACCAATGATACTGACTTAGTGCTGCTGTTGTTCTGAACTGTCACAGCTCTGCGTGATGAGGAGGATGAGCAGGAAGTGAAGAACAAACCCATCTTTTATGAAGAGCTGCGCAACAAGAACAGAGAAAACTACGACATCACCCGGACCCAGAAAATAGACAGAGGCGTGCTGAAGAAGGAGGGTGAGAGCTGTCAGTCAAACACCTGTTACTGTGGTTACGGTTTAATAATCAATAATAATCACAGAGATGTGCTGATGTGTGCTTTCTCTCTCTGCAGTGAAGAAGAACAAATATGGTGACATGTGGGAGGAGGAGTGAGCAGTGCGGGGGGGTCATCTGTATATTCACTGATTAATAATAAAATCTCTAAATGAAAAAATGATCATGGTTTTATTGGTAAGAAGGGTGTGTGTGAGAGAGAGGGTGTGTGTGTGTGAGAGAGAGGAGGGGGGGTGAGAGAGAGAGAGAGGGTGTGTGTGTGTGAGAGAGAGAGGGTGTGTGTGTGTGAGAGAGAGAGAGAGAGGGAGTGTGGGTGGGAGAGAGAGGGTGTGTGGGTGGGAGAGAGAGGGTGTGTGGGTGGGAGAGAGAGAGAGGGTGTGTGGGTGGGAGAGAGAGAGAGTGTGAGTGTGAGAGATAGAGAGATAGAGAGGGTGTTTGTGTGTGTAGAGAGATAGAGAGGAGTGTGTGTTTGTTTGTTAGCTAGATAGCTATAGCTTGTGTGTGGGTGGAGAGAGATATTGTGTTTGTTTCGTGGTCTATCTATCTATCTATAAATATCTCTTATTTTTTATATCATAGACTCTATATTCATATATATCTTCATCTCTCTCTTTTTTTTTTGTTCTCGTCTCTCGCCCTTTTTTTTTTTTTTTTCATCATATATATCTTATTTTTTTTGTTTTTTCTCGCTCGTCGTCTCTCTATCGTGTTCTCTCTGCTCTCTCTCTCTCGCTTTTTTTTGTTGTCTCTATGTCTCTCTGAGCATCTTTTTTTTTTCTTTTGTCTCTCCGCTCTCAGCGGGTGCGTATCTCTCTCTCGTAGTCGCTCTCTCTCTCTCTTCTCTCGTCTCTCTGCTCTCGTAAGAGAAAGACAGAGAGAAAGACAGAGAGAGTGAGTGTGCTGAACTGGTAGTCTCGCGAGAACACGAGCCTGTGGTATTCTCCTGCTGTAGTCTCGCGAGAACACGAGCCTGTGGTATTCTCCTGCTGTAATCTCGCGAGAACACGAGTCTGTGCTGTTCTCCTGCTGTATGTTGATGTTTTTCTCCGGACTGCGTGTTTGTCTCCTTTATGTGGCGTCTCATGAGCCTCAGCACTGAGCACCCGTCTAACTGAGAGCCTCCCGGACGCCCCAGGCGGCCATGATGGAGGACTTTGATGAGATTTACGAGGAAGAGGAGGAGGAGGATGAAGGCCGTGCGGCAGAGGAGCAGCTGCTTAAATTCGGTCCTGAGCCGGTGCAGGTTCGCGGTGCAGGCCGAGCCACCGTGTAAGAGACACACAGAAAACACAGTTACTAGCATTAGCATCGTGTACTTTTATTTACTTTAGACCGATTTAACGATAAGTTCCGCCCTCCTTCGCTATGATTGGTTGGCAAATTTGATCCCGTTCTGGCCTCCGATTGGCGGAGAGCTCGCGATAAAACACTCCGCCAATCATCGTCCAGGCTTGTTTGTACCAGTAGCCAATCGTAACACAGGAGGTCGGGACGTGCATTAATACGAATTAATAGATCGTATTTTACATTTATTTTAAAGTGAATTAAATCTTTTCGGTTTGATCTGTAAGATCTGAAGGAACCTAATTACTAACAAGAGTTTTAAATGAATGAATAATCTTTAAAATGAAATTTACCCTGAACTTTGCTTTCTTTGTTACTAGGTTTGGACTCAGCAATAAATTTGAGACAGAATTTCCTTCAGCACTCACAGGGAAGGTGAGAGAGAGAGAGAG